>NW_009727974.1:0-5599 GCF_000703405.1 Apaloderma vittatum | reverse complement strand
GGCTCGGGGTTGGTGGCAATGGGGTCACAAACAAGAGCCTGGTCCCCAGAGGCTGCTGTCACTGCACAGTTGGGAAGCGGCTAAGCAGAACTGCTTCTGCACCAGGAAGATGTCTTTGGACCCAGAAAGCAGCCTGGCAAAAGTTGTCTTCTCTGCTCTTGGGCAAGGTGGAGGTGACAGGATCGAGGACAGCATCGGTGATCTGCTCTACCTGGGAGTCTGGGGGAGTGGGTCCCAAGGCACCCCAGGAAGGAGCAGAGGCACGCAGGAGAGCCTGCCCTGTCCTCCCACACCCCCTGGCTGGGCTCTGCAAAAAGGGCTGGCGCTGTGAAAGTTAATATGAAAAGTCATATTCTGCTCTAGCAGAACCTGATCCCAGGTGACATTCGAGCGCTGAGTTTTGCAAGCTGGCTGTGCAGCAGGGTTTTGCTAATTCTACAAAATCTTGGCTTTGGCTTCTCATTCGCTACATGGACTGCAGATGTGCTGCCCCAGATGCTGTCAGGGGCGCCCATGGTGCCCAGGGAGCGTGCAGCAGTGTTCCCAGCATGCTGGCATGAGGAGGACAAAGGCCTGAGCCTATCTGCCGTGGCAGCTGGGTATTGAATGGACTCAGGTTGTGGGGTCATGTGCAGCTGCATGAAAGCCACACTGGTGGCCCAGGGTGGTAGAGACTGACAGCGCTGGCTAAGGATGGGGTTAGAGGCATGGCCGACTGACACAGAAGGCCATTGCTAACACAACTGGAAGCAAATCGATGCAATGCAAACAGACAAACACAAGGGGCACGTTGCCAGGGGTGCAAGGGGTGCAAAACATGCAAGCGTGAGGTCTGCATCCAAACACAGCCGTGGTATAGGGCAGCACGTGTAACCACGTGCTCACGTGTGTGCACACACGGGTCCCTTTTACATCTAGCCCCACGTCTCCATGGTTTGTATCCCCAGCTATGTGAGCACAGGCAGCCAGGGAATTCAAGCCTGCAGGATGGGCTTTTGGAGGCATGCAGTTGCCAAAGTCCCACGGCAGGAGATCTCAGCTTCATTTAAATCTCTGGCTGGTGGTGCTGTGGAGGCTGGTGTGATTGTGCAGTTTCTGGGCAATGCAGGCAGCGACTGTCCCGCTTAAGTAATTGCAGGATGCTCCTTGCAAATGTTCTCCTGCTGGATAGTTCATCCACTGCAGATTGCAGTCTGGCTGCTATCCATAAACCAGAAAAAATAGGTCCCCAAGTCACACCTAGTGCAAAGGTCTCCTGATATTGGCCAAAGGTAAAGTGTGAGGAGGAGCAAATTTAATGACACACAAAGGGAGAGGGGAGCAGGAAACATTTGCAGTGGCAAGTGTCAGAGAGACAGACAAGCATAAACAGGGGCAAGGAGTTAGCCAGACAGACACAGTGCAGCACAGCAGTGCAGATCCCAAGCAGGCATGTGTTGATGCAGCAGGACAGACGGGCGGGCAGGCAGAGGCAGAGCAGAGAGAGCTCTCCTAGGAGCTCATATCAGCCAAACCACCCCTAACTCCTGTCTGGAGGGAAAGCCAGGGTACGCGGGGAGTCCTTCCACTCCTCTGGCGTTTGTTGGGGGCATAACTGCTCCCAGCAGCTCAAGGACTGTCCCCAGGAGCTGCAGGAGGCAGACTGGGATCAGAGGCACCGAAGGGAACAATGACTTGGGTGTCAGCTGCTGCTGCAGCGGTTAAAACCTGGCCTTACCCCAAGGACATCCTGCTGCAAGAGATGCCCTTCTTGTAGCAGAAAGATAGGTACCCATCCTTCCCAAGAGAAACATCTTTTCCCTGTCCTCAGCCTGCCCCCAAACACGGGAAGAAGAAAAACTGTCTCTCCCCCTTCCTTCTGCTCGTGAATCACTGCAGAGCAGCACACGCTGGGTCCTGCTCAGAACGTGACTGCAGGGTGCCCACGCAACAGCTGGTCCCTACCACCAACCGTTTGCTCGCCCACCGCTAATTGCTGGGGAGGGGAGACATGAGGACCCTGCCAACAGCAGCTGGGGGGTGTCACTCCTGAGGAGACACCCCTGGCATCCTCTCCAAGGCCAGCAGAGCTGGGGAGGTACAGGAAGGAAGAGTAAGGAAGCGCAGCTAGGAATCAGTGTTAAAGATCTGGTGAATCTGGCAGAGAGCGCAGCTCTAGGCTTGACTGATGGAAATTCTCACTTGTCTCGCAGCGCAGCGCCTGCCCTCCACATCCCCACGCTGCCTGGCAGTCTGGCTGGGCCCCAGAGCTCCAGCTGACAGGAAGACTTAAAAGGATTCATGCTTCTCTCTGAACTAAGCCAAACCCAGGCCCTTCCCACCCCATCTTTAAGGGACAAAAAAGGGAGGCTGCAGAAGAGCTTTGCCCTTGATTGGAGAGACAGAATGGCCCTTGGGAGCCCACTGAGGCCCCACAGATGCTATATGTAGCATGGCCCAGATAGGAAGCCCCTGGGCTTTGTGGCACCACCGCACAGAGCTGGGGTGGAGGAGACTGTGCTCCCCTTCTTCCTGCGCGCAGCACACAGTCCCAGAAAACAGGGACAGGCAGAGCTCCTGCTGCAGCACCGGCCTGGGATGTGCCGTGCTTGGAGGAGCCTGGAGACGACTGGCTGGCACGAAGCCCCAGCTCTGCCAGGGTGGTTTGCCTGCAGTGTGCAGGGCTTCTCCCTGGTAGCCTCTACCTGCTTTATGGCTGCGCCCTGGGTACAGAGAAGACCCCAAACCTGAAGACTTCAGCCTAACAGGATGGGCCAGGACCAGGAGATGCCTGTGAGCAATCAGCTCCGGTCTCTGCACTGACACAACTGCCAGGCAGAACAATCCCTCTTTTCCCTCTATTCCTCCCTGTCTGCCTGCGCGCTCTGGCTGGCAGAAAATCCTGTCTCTGCGCTCGTACCCAGGCATGCAGGACTGTCCCAGAGTGAACATGCTGTGCCCTCCTGCTTGTTGTGGTGTCTTGCCTTGAAAGGAGGCTTCTCTGGGAAGCTGCCAGCCGGAAGTATTCCCTACAGTGTAGGTTCCCCCACAGCAAATCCCTGCTTCACCTGGCACTGCTGCCTTCCCACCCTGCTGGGATCTAGGAGCACCCAGGCAAGATCCCAGCAGCTCCCACCCAGAGCGGACCAGTTCTCGCTGCAGTCTGGTGTCCCTCAGGAGGAGTGAGCGACCATCCCTCTCTGCCTCTAGCCCTTCCTGCCCAGGGCCACTAAAATCTTCCTGCAGGAGATCTGGAAAAGGGGGTTGACTGAGGCACAGAGCTTTCAGCTTGCTCCGTCTGCTCCCCAGACTGAGTGGGAGCAGTGCTTGGCTGCTCCAGCTTCCTCCTCACTCCTACCCAATGCATCCTGCTGGCAAGGGGGAGGTTTTTTCCCCAGACAGCTGCTGGGATGGGAGAGATGCTTTCTGCACCGCGCTCCACAAACCTGATCTCTGCTTGACCCTGGGGGAAGAAGAAATTTCTCTTCTAACTGAGCCAGGAATATTAAGTAGGTAACTCCTAGCTCAGAAGTCATAGATCTGTGTCTCTTATCTGCAGGGTACGGAGCCAGAGGGGCTGCATTCAACCTCTTCGCAAAGGTGCCATATCCCATGTGCTCTTTGCACGAGAGTTAACACAGACAGAGAGTCGGAACTAGGGAAAGGAGCCACTTCAGGTGGTGAAACTCCCCTTTTTGATCTGCTCACCACCATAGCTTGTGACACACCCACACCCCACCGCAGGGTGGCCATCAGTGGGACTACCTCTGAGGGCTGAGGCCAGGTTGTGCAGCTGCCCCAGACAGGCACTTGATTTCCAGAGCACCTTTAAACCCTGGTGTTGTGGAGAGATTTCCCTATGTGGGAAAGGAGAAGCTCCTAGGAAAATACTAGATCAGGGACATGGAACATAGCACTGCTTCTCCTCTTCATGCCCAGCCTAGCTTTCTCTTCTTGAATAATAAAAGTAACAGGAATTTTCTGAATTTTCCCTGAATTTTCTCCTCCTACCTGCTGGGCCTTAATAAAAGGAAACTGTTTGTTAGCATTCCTTATTTAAAAGAACTCTCCCCACAGGCTCCTGTGGTCTGCTCCAGAGCGAGGAAGCAGCTGCCTGCAGGGTGCTCCAAGCGAGCCTCACTCTCTCCAGAGGCAAATTAAACACCGGCAGGCAGGTTCAGCCCTTTCAGGCAGGGAACAGAGCTCTGTTCTACACGGAGGCTGGAGACGGGCAGGAGGCCTGGCGCTCCAGCCTGGCAGCACTGGAGGGGCAGGGGCTGTCTCTGCAGCACCCCCAGCGCTGCCCTTGAGCAGCCAGCCAGCTGCTGCCCGCACTGGGGTTTGTGTCACCAGCCCCAGCGCTCGCTTCATCTGCCCCATTGTTAGTGGGGACAAAGGGAGCGTGGAGCCGGGATGAGCCGGGAAGGGCGTCCCCCTGCTCCCAGCCCTCTCTGCAGCGGAGAGGAGGCAGCAAGCCTGCGGTGCCAGCGTGCCTCCTCAGCGCTCCTGCCCCAGGGAGGGTCCCGGCAGGGAAACAAGAGCATCGCCCAGCCCCAGGCTGAGGGCAGCTGTCGTCGGAGGCACAGGGCAGAGCCCGTGCTGTCTCTTACTGGATTTATCAGCATCAAGCCACAGGCACCACCATCGTTCCAGCCCCATCTGGCTCTGAAACCAGACTTTGGCTGCGCTTAGCCACACCGCAACTTTTCCCAGTCCATAACAACCAATTTTTTGGAGCAGAAAAAGATTTTCAGGCACATCACAGGTGGCTTTTTTACCCATTTCATTTGCCTCTGCTCAAGAAGCTGGAGAACCTCATGTTTGTGGGTTCCTGTGGCAGAATAAGGAAGTGAAAGTCTCTTCTACAGTCTCCTTCAGGGACAGGAAGCGGGTCAATTTATCTCTCCGTGCAGCAGTTTTGTCACAGAAAACAAGATGAAATTGATTCCTTTCTTGTCCAGATCAAGCTTCTGATTTGAAATACTAGTTGCTAGAAGCTAGAAAGCAAATAAAGACAGCACAGCCAAAAAGAAACACAGAACTTTTATAGAGAAAGCCAAAGCCAGTAGAAGAAGTTAATTTTTAAAAAGGGAAAGGAAAAAAATCATGTAGTACAATCTTGCAACAACAACTAATAAAAAAATTGACAGGCAAATATCCAAAAAACAGAGTTTGAAAAAGTATTTATTGAAAACACGAAACGTAAAGTAACAGGAAAAAGGGAAGTCACAGATGCAGTTCCAAGAGAAACAGTATGTTTTTGTGGATGCTGGAGTCGGGACGCATATCCTCTTACAAAGATACTGCAATTAAAAGAGAAAACAGCACATATAGAAGAAAAATATAAAATATCCAATTCACAGTACAGCAAAAAAACTAAAGGGAAAATTCTAACAGTTGAAAATCCCTCCCAATATAACTCCAGTACCACTTCTCTCACCAAAGCGACGAGCTGCAGAGTTCTGGCCGGTGCCGGGGCAGGGCTCGGAGGCGGGCGCCCTGGGCAAATGGAGCGGGGCGTGCAAAGCAGCGGCCAAAGAGGCTCGAGCCGCTTTCCCGCAACGCAAAGTGCCCGGGACCCCAGGGCACTGCTGGACCCTGACTTACAGGGCAGCCCTGG
>NW_009727973.1:17216-21920 GCF_000703405.1 Apaloderma vittatum | reverse complement strand
TGCTGCAGAGCAGGAGACACTGGGGAAGCCCTAGGCTCAGTGGCAGCGGGAAGCTGAGTATGGTAGGCAGATTCAGGACCTCAGAATTGGGATCAGAGGCAGCAAACTTGGATGCTGGCCATTGAAGCAAGAGCCTAAACCCTTGTGATCACTCAGTTTATGCTGAATATGACAAATATGGCATGGAATACTCTCGTTGGTCACCTGTCCTGTCTATTACTCCCTAGAGGTGCAACTTTTTACTTCCTTATGACCCCTCTTACTACCCGGCACCCCCAGCGTGGCACACAAAAGCCAGCAGTGGCCTTGGTCAATACAGGAATAAGTAAAAGCAAGAGCCTTTCTGCATCCCAGTCCCAGGCAGTAACTGTAAACATCAGGTGTTATCACTGCCAGTAGCACACACTGTCTGCAAAAACATGCTGCTAACTTCAGAAAGTGCAGCCTTTTAGAAGAGATTGAGCTGGAAAGTAAAAATTTCTGAACAGAATTGTTTTCATTTAGCTCAAACCAGGACACAGAGTTTCTGTCTTTACTGTTGTTTAAGGTGAGAGATAATCCAAAGTATAGTTCTCTATTCATATCATACATTTGTGTCTTCCAGCTGGGAGCAGTCCTCACCTTGTAGGCTCCTGTGCTGTTACTAACAACAACTAAGAAGTTGTAAGGATTCAGATGGGTTTTACCCCCTGAAAACACTCATCAAACTCTACTACACACTTCTCAACATCTCACATTTGCCAAGAAAATATTGAGGAGGATGACCCTGTAGAAGAGAATAGGATCTTAAAAATAAAAGCATTTCCACTCGCCCAGGCTCACAAGCATCAATATTACCATCCCTATCTGGGATTCCCTGCAATGGCACAGTTGTGGACCACCTCACCACAGCTTGTATTTTGTAGTTTCTTCTTAGGTTGACTATCACAGTGCATTTGGATGCACCTATTGTATCCTTGTATCAGTTTTTCATGGTCTTCTTTCCACCCTGTCCTACTTTTCAAAGTAATTTGAACCACTCTTTTTTCTTTCTTAGGGACAGAGGAGGTGATCAGGGCTCCAGCTATGTCCTTTCCCATTCCACTGATATCTTAGAATAGCCTAAGTTTGAAGTCTGTCCCTGATTTTCTCCAAGTAGAATCCTGTGCTCCAACATAGCTGGCTCCTGTGCTACAACAACTCCATGTTTCACCATCACATGGCAATGTGTTGTAACCTTGATGACCTGCTGCTCTAGGTGTTGTCTCCTCCTGCCATTCTGAAGAAAGTTTCCCTTCTGCTTGTTGCTTCTACACCCAGATATTGCCTTCCAGTCTCCATGTAGAGCAGCCTTTACATTTTTATTACAACTGTCTGCATCACACAGAAAAACATTTTTCATTAAAAAAAAATCAGTGATGGGGCTCCTGACTGAAGGTAAATATAGCAGAATAACATCCAACTATATTTAAACATTCGATAAAATTCAAGTGAACAGAATTAAAAGCTACAGTCGAGCAGCATGCCAAGTGTTCCAAATCTCCTCCCTATTTCACTGAATGGTTGATTTGTACACAATACTCAGACATAGAGAATGTATGCAATGAAAGTTAGCAACACATGAGATTTTAACATATAATGAAAACAGGTACGTTTACAGTGCTTTAAAATATTAAAAATATGTTGCAAAACACTGCAAAATTCTTGTGGGGATGCAGGCAGGCCACTATCCCTACTCTGTCCAGTGTTGAAATATTAAGTCTATATGTGGCAAATGTGGAAGATGCCACCGTAGAGGAGAGAATTTGTCAGCACTGAGAAGAATTGTTAAACATTCGTTGCTCGTGTGAAATTACTAGAGAAAGAATTTCCGTGTTAACAGGCAAAACTAGAATACTGTTTAACATTCAAGGCTGTGTTAAAACAGGAAAAGTTATCGATTTGTTAGGCAATACCAGCAATCAGAGGCTTCTAATTTTATGCCAGGCAGAAATTATTATCAACACTGTCTTAAGCCTGAAACTAACATTTTGTAAAGATAAAAAGTTTCTTGAAGGACTTTGTGCAAAAACTGTGATTGATATTGACTAGTGCAATCTGAAATGTCTTCCCTACTCCGTCTTTATCAGCTAAAACTGATTCTAAACCACCAAACTTGGTGTCAGTATTGCAAGATGATGGACTTGAACTTGGATGATAAATCCTAGGATCTAATGACTCTTAGGTTGTGTTAGTTTTTAGCTTCAGAAGAATTTTACAAAAGCTGTTTCTAAAATAATAAAATAAACTGTTTTCTTACATGTAGGAAAGTGTTTGTTCACTGTCAAAAAGGAAACACAAAACTGAACATTGACCTAAGTAACAGATGCTATACCTCTCAATGATATGAAGGTGGTTCTGTTCTGGATGCAGCCACATGAATTATCTTTTACTGTTGCATATCATGCCATGCTAGCTTTTCATGGGCAGAATCATAAGACTGCAGCATCTGGTATTTGTCTTTTGTACAGAGTCAAAGCCAAGAACAAACTGTGGCTTGTAGATATGTACCTTTTAACCTTGACCAGTTTCTGTTACCGTGAATTGGAAGAATATAGTCAGGAGATGCATTTCACAGCTAGAAATTTCTGAGAACACAGTGAAGAGGTTTCACCTGACATCTGTTTTGTGGCTACTGACTGTCACAGATATTGCCGTCACTCTGCTGTTCCCTTCATCTTGCAGGGGATTTCAGAGAGACATTAGAAATGACAGAAGGAATCAGCTGGAGTCTAGCTAAGTTAAGAGAGTCAGCTGAATCTGTTAGAATGCTATTGGAACAAAGGTCTGATTTCCAGCTTAAACTAGAAATAACTATAAAACTATAAAGAATATAAATTGCTTGCAGATATGATTGTGAGAAAAATAGCATTTAAGTTCAAGGTCAGACTGAACAGAAAGGAAGTCAGATTTTCAGGGTCCAGTTCCTAAGGATACTTCTTTACATTTAAGTAACAAGTGCTAGATAAAGTGTGCCTCTAGGAATTTGAAAGAACATTACAGAATTGCATCAGGATTGTATATTTTTACTAGAAACAAGCTTATTTCTAAAAGAAGATGTAGAATTATAGCCAGAATGCAGACTTTTGTTCCAGATATATCAGCAACCAATCATAAGGCTTTGGCCCAAAGACTAGGCCATGCTCTGAACAGTGTCAAAAAAACTGGAGTAACAGTGAAGAACTGGATAATTCAAAAGTATTCAACAATTCCAGAACTGTCAGTGCCACTACAAGAAGAAAGAGCACAGAAGGAAAAATGTCACCAGAATTACCTCTTTATTAAAGTCAGTACTCTAACTCCACTTGAGATTCATGTTCTAAAAACTAGTCACAGAGTTAGGTACTGGTAGACGTTTTCAAAGGGTATTCCTCTCTTTAAAGCTTGGAAAAAGTTTGTTAAACTCCTCCCCTCAGACACAAAAATGACCCAGCATCTTGGTTAACATCTGGCTATAGGTCACAAACAGTTTTGTCCCTTTCTCTTACAGTCTTTGAACGCTGATTGTACCGGCCCATTTAACAATAAAAAAAAGAAAGTGCACTGGTTCACCCTGCCAAGATCTTGCACTTTTGAATGGTGAAGAAGGCTATGTAGGCATACAGGAAGCTATTCTGGTAAAAGCTTGGGAAATAAAATGTTTATGGAGTGAGACAAAGACTTGGAAGGAGTTTCTCAGACTCAGGCAGAATTCAGAAAGCTCAAGTTACTTACCTTTATCTGACTTATTTCCAGAAATATGAAATATAATTGTCACTACTTTCTACCTCGTATTACTTTTTCCAAAACATAGAAGTTGAAGTTAATGAGAGGGAGGATAAATGCAAAGCCATGGAAGTCATGTGATTTAAGTCTGCAAAAGAAGCCTCCATTTGCTTTCTAGCCTTCACATTTCTGTTTCCCTTCCTCTCACTTTGTGCCAATTGTATTGAATCAGTCTGTGTACACCTAATTGATCATCTAGCTACTCAGTCATAATAATATTTAAAATGGCTGTAATGTTAGCCTGATTTTTCTTAGTCCTTGAGAGTAGGGAGGCTCTACAGAGGGATCTGGACAGGCTAAATTGCTGGGCCAAGGCCAATCCCATGAGTTTCAGTGAGGCCAAATGCCAAGTCCTGCCCTTTGGCCACAACAGTCCCCAGCAGTGCCACAGGCCTGGGGAGGAGTGGCCGGAGAGCTGCCAGGCAGAGAGGGACCTGGGGGTGTTATGGACAGCCGGCTGAACAGGAGCCAGCAGTGTGCCCAGGTGGCCAAGAAGGCCAATGGCATCCTGGCCTGGATCAGGAATGGGGGTGTCAGCAGGAGCAGGGAGGTGATCATGCCCCTGTACTCGGCTTTGGTGAGGCCTCACCTCAAGCGCTGTGTCCAGTTTTGGGCCCCTCACTGCAAGAGGGACACTGAGGTGCTGGAGAGGGTACAGAGGCGGCTGCCAAGCTGGGAAAGGATTTGGAGCATGTGTCATACGAGGAACAGCTGAGGGATCTGGGGCTGTTTAGCCTGGAGAAGAGGAGACTGAGGGGAGACCTTGTTGCTCTCTACAACTACCTGACAGGAGGTTGTAGCGAGGGGGAGTTGCTCTGTTCTCTCTAGTGGCTAGTGATAGGACAAGGGGAAATGGCCTTAAGTTGCACCAGAGGAGGTTCAGGTTGGATATTAGGAAGAATTTCTTTACTGAGAGGGTTG
>NW_009727973.1:0-17185 GCF_000703405.1 Apaloderma vittatum | reverse complement strand
AGGCTGCCCAGGGAGGTGGTTGAGTTGCCATCCCTGGAGGTGTTTAAGAGACAGTTGGATGTTGTGCTGAGGGACATGGTGTAGTGGTGTTGATAGGGCTAGGACAAAGGTGGGACTTGATGATATTGAAGGTCTCTTCCAGACAAAAATGTTTTATGATTCTATGATTGTTCTACTTTTCTACACTGCTGCAAAAGTAAGCAGTGATTTCTCCCCTTTACTGAAACTTTATTTGAATCCTTTTTTTTTCTCCATGCAATTATAATCACTTGTTCAATAAAGCACATTACAACCATCCTCTCTCCTTTAAGTCTAGTAATTCTACATGTAGGAGAAAGGCCTTGTCTAGCAGAGGCTAAAACTATAGCAAACTTATTGTGTTTTATGTACTAGTATGTATGAGCTTAAAATAAGTAAAGGCTTTAAAGTATGAAATCTAATGAAAATCTAGACAAAAAGGTATTCTAGTTCATGACAATTTTGAGCAAACTTACCTAGGCATTAACAATGAGTGCACAAAATGTCAAGCCACAGGGTAACTCCGTCAAAGGTATAAGCATTTGAAACCAACAGCCGATGAGTGCCTTCTCAGCCATACCTGCCATGACAGAGAAAATACACTGATCAAATGCTATTTCATCTCACAATTAGAAAAACAGAGAAATAGCCATGGACTAGTTGCTGAAACAACAAGCTGTAACACCTTTAACAGGGAGAATAGAAATAAGGAAACAGAACCTAAAAAAAATAGAAAAGAAAGGATGAGCTTATCTGTTCCAGAGCTATCACAGCTTCCACTTAAATATCTGCATCTTAAAAAAAATAACTTACACTACAAAGTGCTTTAAGGTCTGTTTACGGCAGTTTTCAGCTGTCAGTTACACCTGAGCAACTGACAGTAAGACAGAATCTATGTGTATGTACAATATGATCAGCAAACTGAAACATAAGCAGCATAAAGTGAAAAAAACTCAGAAAACATAAAGAAAATATTATGTCAGATAACACAACTGACCTTATTCTGTAACAATATGTTTTAACTTGCTATACCTGTAAGTCATTAGTAATAGATGAGAATGGCAGGCTAAGCAAGATGGAACACAGATGGAGTTTTTTTATGATATTGTCAACGAAGTTTAGAGAAGATGTATAGAAACAACAGTACTACAGCAATAATATAGATATACCTGATTAAAAGCATTTTCCCTATCGGACAGGCAAAAATTGCATTTCAAGCTATATTAATTGAGTAACTCTTAAATTCATGCATTATATCACAAATGACAGTCATCAGCTTCTTTATTTTGGGGAATAGAGATGATCACTTTAAGCAATATCTGTAAATGTGTTTGGTGTACTATTAATAGCCACCAGTGATGCAAAGCAGAAAGAGACTTAAATGACTACAACAGCTGCAAAACATGAAGTCCTGAACTTTAAATTTTCTAAATGCAACAACACAGATTCAAAAGAAAATTTCTTTCCGAATGGATGTTTACAGATTTCCTTCTACGTGCTGATTTGCTATGAAGACGGCAATGGTAGAAAAATCACAGTATTCTGCTGCAAGCAACTGTATAATATAATAGTGCATGTAAGGGAAGATATATGGAAGATATATAGAAGGTCTTGAACACTGAGAAAGAGAGCACTTCTTTAAATAATCTTTTCTGTGAGGGTGGTGAGGCACTGGAACAGGTTGCCCAGAGACATTGTGGATTCCTTGTCCCTGGAAGTGCTCAAGGACAGGTTGGATGATGCTTTAAGCAAAACGGTCCAGTTGGAGGTGTCCCTGCCCATGGCAGACGGGTTGGAACTAGATGATATTTAAGGTCCCTTTGTACCTAAACCATTTTATGATTCTGCGATTCTATGATATATTGTATAGAGTTAATGTAGCAAGGTTTGGTAGCAGGGGTGTGGAGGGGCTGCAAGAGTGGATTCTGTGACAAGGTACCAGAAGCTGCCCCCATGTTGGAGAGAGCCGGTTCCAGCAGACTCGAAAAGGAACCTGCCACTGGCCAAGGTGAGCCAAGAGGCAACAGTGGTAACACGTCAGTGACAGCATATGCATGAAAGTGCAAAAAAATGCTTTGCAATAGCTGGGAGATGGGATTTCGATGTGACAGAAAAAAGCCTGCAGACACCAAGGTCAGTGAAGAAGGTGGTGGAGGATGTGCTCCAGCCACTAGAGCAGAGATTTTCCCTGCAGCCCATGGAGGACCACAGTGGAGCAGGTATCCACTCTGCAGGCCGTGAGGGACCATTGTTGGAACAAGCATGTATGCCCTGAAGAAAGCTGCAGCCCGTGGAGATCCCACACAGGAGGAGGCTCCTGGCAGGATGTGTGGTCCCACGGAGGGGAGCTCACACAGGAGCAGGTTTTCTGGCAGGACCTATGACACCACAGGACACCCATACTGGAGTAGTCTGTTCCTTATGGACTGCACCCCATGGAAAGGACCCACACTGGAGAAGTTCTTTTTTTAGTGAAGAGAAATATTTTCTCTAAGATCAGCTTCCTTATTAAACCACTCAGAACTCACAGATAATAAGGATTAACATCTTTTAATTTCATTTTCACATCGTTTTTCAGCTCTTTCTCCCATTTGCTACTTCAAATATCAGTATTATGGGTTCCTCAAGCTAATATAATAACCACTATAGTAATGTTATAGTAAAGCTTGGTATTTCACTCTATTTTAAGGAAGCAAGTTATGTCTATATCCTCTTCTCATTTCTTCATCCTATGCAATCTATTTTTCCTTTAGACTTTCATAATGGTGTGTAGAAAAATAGAAATGCACAAAGTAAATAGCTAAAAATGAAATAACTTCATTTTGGTAGAAAAATGTTGATGTCCTTTTTATCTTCTAGTATAACTATTAGCCACTGTATTTTTTACTGATGAAATTAATTTTGTTGTAATTGATAACTTCAGTAATTCCAGTTGGTCAGTTTTCCCTCTGTCAAACTTCTGGGAGTTTTAATTAATTTTTTGATCCAGGAATCAATTCTATTTTAATTCAAATAGAATGTTAACCCTTACTCCTCTATTGTAAATACCAGTTTGTTTTTTCACAAAGCCCCAGTGTTCCTGATATCTAAAAAAGTCCTGTCAAGACCATGAAAAGTAAATTTTCTCAAAAATAATTCAGACTTGATTGCAAGGGCTAAATATATAGCTTATACCGTTGTGTACTAGGTATTTTGTGGTAGTTTATAAAATGGCAAGAGCACAAAATAACTTGTAGAATTTTCAAGAAAAAATTGTTAGTCCTATCCTTTACATCATCTTCTTAATGCCAGCTAAAATTTAAAAGTCTGTGTCATCAGCAATCTGGAAAAGAAGCATCAGATAATGAAAAATTTGCTAAGAATTAACAGATCAGTTAGACTACGTAGTTTGATGAATGGACCCTCAAAATCAGGAGGAACAAAACCTTGAGTTTTCATACTTGGGATACATTAAGCATGCTCAAGTGACAACTGAAGACTGAGAAACAATGCAATCATTACTCAACAAAAGAAAAAAGATAAATATAGAAATTTTCAAAACAAACACACTTTTGTGAACTTTATTTAAAATACAGAAAAAATGTAAAAAACTCTAGAACTAAGCATATGAGGGGAAAACAGGATCGTTTCATCTCAGCTGGAATTACTCATAACTCATCACATTAACTGTCAGTTCTTTTATAAGACCTTATTTCCTAGAAGCAGCATTTCAAAGACTGATTTTGTCTTCTTATTTCCATACCAAGCAATTGCTTTCCAAGAAAAAAATGGGGTATTTCCAATGTATTTTATCAATTTCTTTTTGCTGAAAATCCAGGATTTTTAGCCGTTGTTCTTCTTCACACTCTTTTCAACCTCGCTCACAGCAATTTTGCATCATCAAAAACGTGTTTCATCAAAAACACAAATACAAAAAAAAGCATGAAAAACACAAACAAAGAAAATGCATGATATAAAACATTCAGATACCACGTACAGCTTCTTCAGTCCCCTTTTTCCTCCCTATGAATTTATATCATCCAGGTTGTGAGGATCATAGGACTTACAGTGCACGAACAGTAAGCAACAGAAAGGAACTGTTTACCACAGGAGATTAAACTCCATGAGCCCAGCTGCTAGAAAAGTGGAATGCAACGTGAGCCCTACAAGTAACTAGAAATATACTTCTAATCACTGAATACATTTCTGAACAGAAACAATTTTTGGAGTGAAAAATCTTAAATGGTGGCCGAAGAGTCATATTTTCTTTTCTCTTTTCCTCTTTAATGAGGCCTGCTTTATGTCCAAGAGTAAAGCTAGGTTCATCCCATTTTGCAAGGGATGGTATATGCAGATTTATCATGGAAATTGCCATGGAGCAAAATCCTTATAGGTGCCTTGATTATACGAGTGTAACAAATACTCTATCCTGACTCAACCTGCAGTCACTGCTGCTGTGACCCAACCGGCTCTGTCAGCAATGAGGAAAAAAAATCTTGTCTTCAAGAATACCTTCTCAGATACAATGTAATCTCTGATTTTGATAAGCACAATCAATTCAGACTTCCTTCTGACGTCACCAAGATACTTTTAAAAAAGAGAAAAAGATGCAACTTCCTTTTTCTTAGACAGAACTTGACAGTCACTTTATAGGACTAAAATCAATTTTTACTGTTCGTAATCCTTAAAAGCAGCCTATTATTCAAACACACCACACACACAAAGAGAATAATCAGGTGCTCTTATAACATGAGATTGCTGGTGGAAGTGTACTCAAAATTTTCTGGAAGACAATTGCTGGTAGAGGCATAAGAACCAATCACATCCTAAGAACAAAGCATGTTTTTACAGCCCAACCCTCTATCTTTTGACCAAATCTCTTTTGGAGGGGGTATGGTTTGTGAGGAACAAGCTTAAAGTGATTGTAAAGTGTTTTCAGGGTAACAGGATTTACTAGAAAGGTATTTGATATGTTTTTTTTTTTATCATGTGGTGGCTATTTTTATTTTTGTAATGCAAGTGGTTTTCATTATACCATATATACATATTTTGCACCACATAACACTATTCCTAGAATTGCAAAATCAGCTAGAGAAGAGAAATAGAATCTGCACTAATCTTTGGCCAGAAATATATAACACTGAGATATCTACCACAAAAAAAACATTAAAAATCTTAGTAGCTGAGCAATGGAGGTAAGGAAGATTATTTTTAGTACAAAATAATACAATGTAACAGAATTTCTAACTCCACTACACATTACTAAATGCTATGCTTTACTCCCACAGAACAAAACTAGCGATGACAGGAAGCAATATAATAGAATTGCTTATTGATTAGAACAGCACAACTGAAACACTCACTGTTTATTTTACTGAAATCTTTCACTGCAATTAAATGAGAACAGTATTTTGTTTAGTGTCCCTGTAATTTTGTTTATTTTCCACAGACCTCTGACATTTTAAGCATTAAGATATATTAAAATATTTATGTAATGACAATGTTCATCCTATCCACTGTTTGGAACCATTTCTCAATAAGTCACTAGAACTGAGGTGAGAAACAATGGGTTTCAGTGGCAAATAGCAAGAAATTTATTTTTCTTTTTCAGTTTAAAACTAAATTTATAAATTATAAATGAATCAATGGGAATATATTGCAGCATTTGCTTTCCTTTTGACAGTGAGACATGACATTTCTCAGCTACTTGAAATTTTCTTTCCTCAATACTAATATCAGTTTAAAATTGCAATTTAGGACTGCCATTTCTTTATCCTAGTGCTGTTAAATAAAAGCAGTTTTAATTTTTAACTGTCACTTACCCCATGTTAATTAAACGTAAACAGCTCTTCTGAGAGAAAAAAAATCTTCAAATGAGAGCTTTCTCATAGAGAGCTCATGAGATTCCCTTAAAACATTCTTCTCACTAACATGAATATATTCAGTGCTGCTTTCATGATTCACGGCAGAGCAATATATTACTTCAGCCAATCAGTCCCTAATCTATTTTCCATACACAACTGAAAAACAAGGTTTGAAACACTTGATGTGGAGCTGTGCTCTGTGATGAAGTGGAAGAGGCGTTAATTGATTCTGATTGATACAAAAGCTGAAGTGATTCAGATGTGTCACCTTGGATAGTCCCTGAGGCCTCAAAAACAAGGAGGAAGAGTTTCCTTCAATCAGCCCTGTGAATGGGAGTGCCTCATGCAGGTACCTGCACTTTCAGAACAGCAAAATTATATCAGAAATACCAAACTAATTTTAGATGTAATCAAGAATGGATAAATGAAGTTTCCTGAGTGCAGTCATGGCAGCTGACAATGCTAGCTCTCCCAATCTACCAGCACCTCTTCAGCCCCCTCATCTCCCCTCAGATATTGTTTGTCTCTTCAGGACCGACCTGCATTACCAACTAATTTAGTAAAAGGGAGCAGATTGGAAGATCAAAGCAGTAAACACTGAGGTTTCTCATACCTCCATTAAATGAGCCTTAGGAAGCATTAGGTTTAGTCCCCTGAGAAAACATGCCCATTTTTCACATATTCAATGCTGGTTTAAAAGAACAGTCCTGCTGGAAGTGTATGTTTTCTTCCTCGGCTGAAGGGCTCACTGCTGAGAAACATCACCTGTTTTCCTGAGAAAATGTAGCAATTATTGGCCCTGCCATCATTGCTCTTGTAAAAACCTCATATGCACGATGTTTCTACTCCTGTTTGTGCTATTTTCTAGGTGAAACCATGGTGACAGCAGCCCACTCCTGACAGGGATGATTTCCTGAGTTTCCAGGGAAAGGTCACATTGTATCCAACACTTAGGTTTCACCTGGATTTTCTGTGGCTTGAGGAAATGACAGTATCTGTGTGTTCTCAGCCTTCTATAATCCCTTTTTGCACACAGAAGTCTTTACAAACAAAAGATGTAAATAAATTAAATCAGTAGTTAAGTATTCCTTGTTTTCTCAAGAGCTTTGAAATGCTGAACCACATGCCTTATGGTAAAACACTTAACTTCTAGTTACACAGCCTTAATTTCATCTCTTGTATTTATACATTTCTTTCCCTTCCCTCTTTTCTTTCATTGACTCAGAACTTAGACAAACGTAGCTTTTGTGCTACTGATCACCCTCTGTATACCCTTGTTTTCTCCCCAACATCTACTTTCAAGAATCGGTGGTGAGAATATAAAAACAAATGTAACACTGTGACTGGTTCCTAAGATTTTCTAAGCAGGTTTAATCTCTTTGTATGTTTGGCAACAGGAGGAGTCTGCTAGAATCATAGAATGCATTGGGTTGGAAACAACCTCTCAAGGTCATTTAGTTCAACCCCACTGTGGTGAGCAGTTTAGCTAGATCAGATTGCTAAGGACCTCAACTACCTGACCTTGAACATTTCCAGGGATGCGGCTTCTAACATCTCTCTGGGTAACTTGTTCCAGTGTTCTACTACCCATATCATGAAAAAATTTCTTCCTTATACCTAGTCTAAATCTACCTTCTTTTATTTTAAAACTATTATCCCTTGTCCTCCCACTATAGGTCCTGATAAAAAGATTGTCCCGATTTTTTGTATAAGCCTCCCTTAAATACTGGAAGGCCACTACAAAGTCTCCCTGGAGCCTTCTCTTCTCCAGGCTGAACAACTCCAACTCTCTCAGCCTGTCCTCATAGGAGAGGTGCTCCAACTCCTTGATCATTTTTGAGGGCCTCCTCCAAACACATTCCAACAGGTCCATGTCTTTCCTGCACTGAGGACTCCAGAGGTGGACACAGTACTGCAGGTGGAGTCTCGCCAGAGCAGAGCAGAGGGAACCTCCCTTGACCTCCTGGCCACGTTTCTTTTGATCTAAGGGCCTTATACTTGGCCTTGTTGAACCTCATATCACTCACATTGGCCCACTTCTCAACTTTGTTCAGATCCATCTGGATGGCATCCCATCCCTCAGACATGTCAACCACATCATTCAGCTTTGTGTTGTCTGCAAATTTGCTGAGGGTGTATTCGATCCCACTGTCCATGTCATCGACGAGGGTACTAAACAGCAACATTTCCAGTATGAACGCTTGAGAGACACCAGTTGTTATTGATCTCCATCCAAATATTGAGCTGTTGACCACTGCCCTCTGGATGTGACCAACCAACTAATTCCTCATCCACCAAACAGTCCATCCATCAAATCCATATCTCTCTATTTTACAGAGAAGGTTGTTGTGGGGGACTGTGACAAAGGCCTTACAGAATTCCAGGTAAAGGACATACGTAGCTCTTCCTTTGTGCACTGATGTAGTCACTCCATTGTAGAAGGCTGGTAGGTTGGTCAGGAAGACTTGCCCCTGGTGAAGCCATGCTGGCTATATTGAATCACCTCCTTGTCCTTCATGTGCCTTAGCAGAGCTTTTGAATCACCTCCTTGTCCTTCATGTGCCTTGGCAGAGCTGCTGGGAGGTTCTGTTCCATGATCTTCCCAGGCACAGAGGTGAGGCTGACAGCTTGGTAATTCCCAGGGTTCTCCTTTCTAAAAATGGGTGTAATGTAATGTTCCCCTTCTTCCAGTCCCCAGGGACTTCACCTGACTAGGGGCTGGAGCACCTCTGCTATGAGGACAGGCTGTGGGAGCTGAGACTCTTCAGTCTGGAAAAGAGAAGACTTCAGGGGGAACCTAATAGCTGCCTTCCAATACCTGAAGGGAACCTAGAGGAAGGCTGGGGAGGGACTTTTTACGAGAGTGTCCACTGATAGGACAAGGGGAAATGGGTTTAAATTGAAGAAGAATAGATTTAGACTGGATCTTGGGAAGAAATTCTTCAGTATGAGGGCGGCAAGACTTTGGAATAAATTGCCCAGAGATGTTGTGGCTGCCCCCTCCCTGGAGGTGTCCAAGGCCAAGTTGGGTGGAGCCTTGAGTAGCCTGATCTAGTTGAGAGGTGTCCCTGCTTGCCTATGCCATTCTATGATTCTATGACTCTGATTCTAGAAGGATATGTTCTACAATCTTCCTAGAACAGAGGTGAGGCTGACCAGTCAGTAGCTCCCAGGTCTTCCTTTCACTAGAGACTTAACCTGACTGCTGTGACTTTTCGAATATGATGGAGAGTGACTTGAGAACTACACCAGCCAATTCCCTCAGGAATCTGGGATGCATCTCATCAGGTCCCATAGACGTATGTACATTCAAGATCTTCAGGTGGTCACAGATCAGTCTTGCTCATAAGGGGGAATACGCTTTCTTGGACCTTCCTTTACTGCCTGATGTACCTGTAGAAGCATTTATTATTCCTTGTGTCCCTTGCCAAGTTCAGCTCCAGCCGTACCTTGGCCTGCAAATGTTCTCATTCCAGACTTTTCCTCCTTTTGTACGCAATACAATGTAGGCATTTATGGTTTATAATCAGACAAGAATCAGGATACATGCTACTGATAAGGAATTAATTTCTAAACGAGATTGAAAGATTTTGAGTAATGTGACAGATTTTTTAACTGGTTTGATCTCAGTTTGTTATATTGTGTTTGAAAAGTTCAGAATGTCCATTAGAAGAGAGATTGCTTTCCTCATAAACAGCTGAATCTGGAGAGGAAGCTTCTGGAGTGCAGACCATGCAAAAGGAGCAGCGAGAAAGTGAAAGCTGGTTGCTTGCAACACAAGTAGAGAGAGCACAGCGGTGAACGGGTCTAAGAGGATGCACAGGAGTCTTCATGAGGATCAGGAGAAATAGGATAAAGGTTTTTGGAATTCAGAAAAGACAGTAAGAAACATAGCTTGGAGTCAAAGACTGTTCTGATTCTATAATTTAAAATAGTAATTATGGTATTTTCTATTTTAATATAATCTAAACTCTAAAACATACATATTTTACACATTTCATGTCTTCTTTTGGGAAGTAGCAATACGGAAAACTTCTCAACAGTTTTACTGCAAATGACCTGAAAATAATATCTGCTGTGCTGATCCTTTCTTTTCACCACAGTGTGCTGAAAAAGTCCTACTTTTCCTGATTTTTAATTCCCTTCTGAACCTAGTATAGCCTCCTTACAAAGCAGAGCTACATATGCAGAAACACATTGCAAAGACTCAAAATACCACAAATTTCGATATATTCACGTGCAATTTATTTCCATTGCACATATATGTCAGTCTTCTAACAAAGTTGATCACAAACAATCAATTGAGTAATTACTGTCTCAGATATACAGGTGTGGAAATTAATGCAGAATTTTATACATCAAATACAATTGAAAAAAAATAAATTCTAAAAGAAACTAAAAGCTTTTTTTTTTTTTAGTAATAACACATCTCTGACCTCACAACTGATGCTAGAACAGGTTTCCCCATGCAAAATATTTGTTCACATGCCTTAAAAAGAAGAACTTGGAAGACAGTATAGATTGTCCTAGTTCGTCACATTCTCTTTAAAAGAAAAAGGTTAAATAATGGTTTTGGTATTTCATAGAACGAGAATAAAATCATGGCAGTAAAAAGAACTGGAATTAAAAAGAAAAGCATTGTAAAAATGTCAAGTTTGAATGGATGCAGGACATTTAAGGAACATTATTTCTAATATTTTCATTGTCAAGTAATAAAACATAATGTAAATGTTAATAGGTCACAAATGGTTACCCAGTACTCTTCCTGAGTCACTGGACTGTGAAGACTGATCTACTCATAAAGGCAAACTTTAATAAGCTTGGAAATTCAGTAGCAAGTAGTTCTTTTAGTAGATAAGACTGAGGAAAAATAAAAAATGAGAAAAGCTGTCAATTATTCAAAGATATAATACTGAGAGTGTCAGTATAAAATCAGAAAAAAAAATTAGAAAGTTTAGTAGGAGATCAGCTTGGTTAAATTACGAGTTTTTTATTGGCCTCAAATATAAGAGTGAAGCATTTAGAAACTAAAAATTAAGAGAGATTACTGAGGACAAAAATAAAGCCTAGGCATAGAAGAAAAAAATTGAAAGGTCAAGGCACAAATGAGATGCAATTAGCAAAAGGCATAAGAATGACAAGAAATCAGTTTCTAAGTATAAGAGGAAGACCAAAGAAAGCATTGTTCTGGTACTAATCAGGAAGGAAAGCTATGGACAGATAACACAGAGAACGCTGAAGCTTTTAATGACATTTTTACACCAATCTGCAGTAAAAACATCCATGAAAGAGAAGTGTCTAGCATAATTAATATCAGCAACAAAAGGGGTAGATTTCAACATGGAATAGGAAAGACATGAGTTGCAGAGCACTTAGATAAGTTAAATCAATGTGATCTGATGAACTTCATCCTAGGATACTGGCTAATGCAATCAAAAAACTCTTAACAGTTATCTCTGAGAACTCTTGGAAGACAGATATGGTACCAAATTATCTGATTAAAAAAACCCTGCATATAAAAGAAAAGAAGGGGCTGCAGAATTATACAGCACTTACTTAAATCTGACTTCATTCCTCAGAATAAAAAGATTATTTTTTTTACATACAAAAAAACCCAGATTACATGTAATAAATGTGAAGACAATAAAATGTACGAGAGTCTATGTATACATGTATATGTTACAGTTCTTATACATATAGATGAGAGCTAAATGTGAAGTACATGTATCACTTAAAGAGATCTATTTTATTTATCTGGTGAAATGCTACATCTATGCAATGAAGCAAGTAGCAAAATCAAGCCTTTAACTGGAGTTTCCAAAATGCCTGAGTGGCCTAGATGAAACTGGCACTGATTGGTGAGTGACATTCAGTAACTTCAAAACCAGAAAAGAACAGGCAATTTATGACATTGTGGTGGCTTTAGATGTTGTTTCATATGACATCCCATAAGCAAATCACAAAAAAAGAGTAAAGAGAACCACTGTAATATGCAGACTTGTCTAGTTAATTTTCCTGGAGTAGAGTGAGTCTGTTGGCAAAAGGGAGTTTGTTTTCACTCTGATTCATTTCTGGATTATGATTATTTACCTGGATACTGGAATAAATAGAAATATAAAACCGGGAATGGATTAAATGGTGGAAGTACAAAATACCACACTGAGCACAAATAACCAGCTGTACTGATACATAATCTAAAACATCTAGAACTTGATAATTCTCCAGGAAAATATCTGGGGGGTTTGGTAAATGACTAACTGCCTGTGCACTGACAAAATTTGTATCTATGTAATAATTCTAATGTTTACACACATTCCAACTTTATGCATATTGGTAAGGCCTCAGCTGGAATAGTTCAGTTTTACATCTTACACTTCAGGAAAGATGTAAAAAACAAGTCTGTGAAAAAACATAAGATGGTAGCAAATATGATAGAAATTAAAGGAGCTCCTCAGGCAGGACCCTGAACCAGGCAAGCTTTTGGAATGAGTCTTTGTCTACTTTTTTCTTAAGAGTGAAATCTCCAAAGAAGAATAAATCCTTCTTAAACTCACCACAGCCAGGGATTATTAAGCTATTAACTAGACTTCCCAGCTTTTTAAAGACAAAGAGATTGGAAAATAAAGGATTTATATGCAATACTGTCTCTCCCAACCCACTCTTCTTTAGTTCCAGCCTGATCAGTGACTAAGTCACAGCAGCTCAGGTTCTCCTCCACCTGCTGACTTCTACATCTTTCAAGTGACTCTCACTCCCTTCTTCTGCTTGCCATAGCAGGCAGTTTCCAGGAGACCTGCTCTCTGCCAGATTCAGCTGCTTCCTGGAAAGAAAGGTGTCTCTTCAGTCTCCACATAAGCATCTGAGTTAATCCCTCTCCTGAAAGGAGTGTAACATGCAAAACAAGAAGATACAAATCTGTCCCATTCCTGTAAGCATTCATCACAAATAATCTGTTCTCTATTGCAGATATGGAAGAGAAAAGAAATAATAGTCTTAAATTTCAAAAAGGAGGATTCAGGTTAGAAACAATACACTAGAACAGATTACTTGGAAGACTGGAGTCTCTCTCATCAAAAATACTTGTAAAAAGTGTTGGTTACTCATCTATCAGCAATAATAACAATATAGTTCATCCACAGAATATAGCCATGGGCAAAAAGATTCCCTACAACTTTTTCTTTTTATACAAAATTTATTCAAATGTATTTTGTTACTGTATGACTTTATCAGGTTGTTGTTTCCAGCAGATGTTAAAACTGGAGTGTAATTTTGAATATTCATGATTACTGGGGACTGGGTGAACCTGAAAACCACAAAAACTGGGGAGTGATATGAAATCATATGAGCAGGAATTAAACTACTGAAAAAATATACATTGCTTGACTACGAACTGCTTGAAACAATGCTTAAAAAGAAGTTGTGCTTTAAAGTTTTGAGTCTGCTTGACTTTTATACCCGTGGGTATGCCTTAAAACTTATCAAATCAACATGATGTGGAACCACCAGTCTGTGTAGGATATTAGAGAACATTTAAATTCAGTGTTGAATGGGCAGAGAAGAGGGGCAATGTAATGTCTGCAGTTTTTCTTTGTGAGAGGTATTTCTCCACCCAAACTTGAGAATATAGGAACAAAATTCAAAAATTATACTAGTGTAGTGCCTTTTTTAAAGAATTGAGAAAATATTTCATTTAAAATTTTTCCATAGTTGTGCAGCTTAAATTTCATACCACAGGAAAAAAACTGACTGGGAGTTTTGTGGGGGTTTGTGTGTTATTTTTTTAAATTTATGTAGAGACACAGTAATTGGGTTCTTTGCTCCGTTTCTTCTATATATTTATTTATTATTATTGTTATTTTCTCATGATCTTTTGTTTTATCTCAGATCAAAAAAGGATACAAGGTGTTGAGTAGCAAGATCTAATACAGGGAGAGGTGGGAAATTGTCATCTATGAAAAGCTGAAAGGATGTTTTCTGAGAAGACATTATGAAGCTGTATAATAGTTTTAGTAAATGGCATAATACCTTTTTATGTGAACATGGGTCCCATCTTACAGTGCAGAGAAGCCCCTTTACCTATAGCTGTCACACAAACAGAATTACAGCAAGGTAAGTGAAGTAGCTCATTGTAAATTAGATGGTACACTTAAATGACTCTTCCCCAGTCTCTCTCTAGATTTCTTCAGTGCTGTCTCTGCTGTACAAAAGTGTGTTAGAGACTAAAATCCACTTCTGGATGCTTTTCTTGAAGCAGAAAATTACTTCAGGGAATTTAGGAAGGCCATAGGATAACTCAAAAGCTCCCTTTAAGAAGGAAGTAAGTCAGGACATAGGGATTGAACGGGAATGGCCATCTCTGCTTTGGACTTTCACTCTGCTGCTAAAGATGGATCTTAACTGACAATCCAGTTGTTGAACCACCAGATAAGTGGGTTCCTTACCTCTTGGTGTCCATTCCACAACTTTATATGTTGTCTCCCAGTATATGATTCAGTTACAAGTTCAGTTTATACATCAGTTTGTCTCACTCTTCCTTCCAGAGATGTCACTGAGAAGGTGAGAGACATGGTATAAAAAGCTTCTCCACAATAAAGTACAGAAAATTATTTTCCACAGCAGGGAATGGACAGTATTGCATTCTTTAAAACTTTCCAAAAGATGTATTAGGACATATGTTTAACCATGTGAGAGATTTGAGGCTCTACTTTAACCCCTTTTTCCTTCATGTTATGCAATTTTAAAAGTGCATTTCTCTAAATGTAATAGATTTTGGAAGAAAATATATATCACAAACTAATACAGTTCAACTGAGAAATTACTATTGTCAGCTACCCAGCATGAGAAAGATTATTATTAATAGAAGACACTAAATGCAAGCTGAGATCTCAGCAGGATTATTGCATACACATTTTAATGGACTTTCTGGATTAGTAAAGTGTTCAGGTGCACATTCCTTTATGAACTAAATTATGATGTGGTTTTAGAGACTATATAATGCTTGATAATACTCAGGACATAGCTCCTGGGAAAAAGAAGAGAGCAGCTTCACCATCACCCTATCTATAACACAGTAGGACAATTCACACAACCTGTGAGTCACTGCTTCCTTTCTGCCCAGCAAAAGTTTACCACCTAGAGACAGAAAGCTGGCTTTGGCTTTGCAGGTTATTCTGGCAGACAGCATGCTGGTCCCTCCATCCTTCTCTTGTAATAAAAAAGCCTCTGGATGGATGGAAAATAGGTGCTCTGAGCCACAGAAAGAACTGTATGTCAAATGTGTAATATGTACAGAGCTCTTATGTGACTTCAGACAGACCTTTGAGCTGCCAGACTTTGCTTTTACATCCAACATCATTTCCTCTGCATTATATCTTGAATAATAGCACAGTAAAAATTCTGGATCGTCATTTTTAATGAAGAGAGGGAATTAGAATTCGCAGTTAGATGATCAGTTTGCATTTAAGGCCAGAGGCAAGAGAAATGCAATTTTGCAGTACTTGGGGGAAAAGCAAATTGCAACAGGTCCTTTTCTATAACACTGAAAAAAACTCAGCAGACAGGCATGACCACGGAGGAGCAATGTCAAAGCTGTGTGTATTTCTCAGTAGCATCCACAAATGTGGAGGGGAAAAAAAAAAAATTAGTTCTTACATGGAAAGTACAAATGTACAAGGCATAGGAGGAATTCTCTTCATTCCATTTACACCATAGTGATTGTGCATGGGATTAACCAGTCTTTCACAAAACTAGCAAAAGTTAGATACTACTCTTAACACTTGTTTTTATTTGCATGGGAAATTGTTAATGATTTAAAGCTTACTATAATTTTAGAAGAATTTAAAGAGAGTTCTGAGATAAGTACAAATGTACAAGGCATAGGAGGAATTCTCTTCATTCCATTTACACCATAGTGATTGTGCATGGGATTAACCAGTCTTTCACAAAACTAGCAAAAGTTAGATACTACTCTTAACACTTGTTTTTATTTGCATGGGAAATTGTTAATGATTTAAAGCTTACTATAATTTTAGAAGAATTTAAAGAGAGTTCTGAGATACAAACAGAAGTAATTTTTCATTATTTGCAATAGCTTAGTACTTACGTTGCATTTTTTTTAAAAGTGATCATTTTTGTTCAGATGCTAAAATATGTAATTCAAAGGGCCACATCCTGAGACTGAACAGACATTTGTTTGAATTCATCCCAACATGATTCTTCAGATCAGAGACTATTGTTAAATATGAAGCTAAGCTTGCCATTCTCCACTTTCTTCCACGATTTATGGATCAAGGCATCACTTGTTCGGATCTTTTCTAAGACAGAGTTGCTATAAAAGTCTTTCACAGGGGTTACTTTGTGAAACTGGAAGCCTCCCAAAATGCCTGATCTTGACTAATGGCCAAGATGAAGCCGTGTTTGAATTTTAAATGACTACACAGCCTCCTCCTCAGCATGCTTTAAGGGTCCAATCATGTAGTGCTTATGCACATTGAGTTCCCATGAATCTTAAAGGAATGACATATGTATCAGGAGCTTAGATTTTTTTTTTTTCTTTGGATGTGCATAGAACTATTTCTCCTGCTGTTAATGCAGTTTACCCTTGAATAAAAAGGTTCTTTGCTATGTGAGGGATATTCTTACTATGTGAGGGATCAGCTGCTACAAAGCAATACAAGTTCTGTTCAAAGGAATATAAGCTGATAGGAGAGCTAATGTCATAAGCTAGAAAACTACTTTACAGCAGGGGCTAACAGCAGTCCTGCAATCAGCATTTTTGTGTTTTGTCGTACTGGCCATAACACACAGAACAGTATAAGTTTAACCATTGTGTTCTTGGCATATGATTTGCTTTAAAACAAAGTAGGGGATATGACAAGTTTAGTTTCTAGAAGCTAAATTATCTGCAAGTTGGAAAGAGAAGGTGGATTTTACACTACCTAGCATCTTATTATCTCCTCTATCAACTAGACTAGAGCCTAGTAAGTCCCCCTTCCTCAAAACTCAGCAGACGTGTAACTTCACTCCTGGCTCTCTCTGCTGGAAATATAAACAGTTCAGCTGAAATTTTTTCCCACTAGGGTCATAAAGCAGAATATTATAGGACAGAAGAAAAGAACAAATTGTAAATCCTCTGTAAGTCTTAAAGAGAAAGCTTATGTAGAACACTAAATATGATAAAGCAAAGGTGTAAAGTGTGTTAACATAACACAGGAAGCTTTTTCCTCCTCAATCTTCATTTCTCCTACCCCTTCTCTCTCACCCAAGTTCGCTGAAGTTTTTAATCGATGGAAACGCCTACAGAAATGAAGAGGTACGTAATGCTG
>NW_009727972.1:0-31734 GCF_000703405.1 Apaloderma vittatum | reverse complement strand
ATATACACACACACACACACTTTTCAAGTGTATTCACTTGTTGATGAGTCTGTTTGTGTCTATTCCACTCTTCTTGGCAATTTTGCTGAAATCTGCAGAATTCATTCCCGCATATGCCATCGACTGAAATCCTCATCAATTTTTCAACGAATTTCTAATGCTATCAGAGGGTTAATATATGAGATGATCCCAGTGTTGTGTCAGAGGAAAACCTTTTGAGCAGGGGATGGATGTACGGTACGGTGCGGCATATAAATCATTTTCAAATTAGTATTCGGTACATCTGGAGAAGAGTACATTTGTGTGCCTGCATAAATTGCCTGTGAACACATTTCAAAACCCTACGCTTAATCTTAGCAGTGAACATTTCAAAATGTAAATTAATATCTTCGAGGAGAAGAAATACAGTATATTAAGCAGAAGCCTGCTGGAAACTATACAGTTAAGAATCTGTCAGCCTTTCCATTATAAGCCCTGTTTTTTGAGGGGTTTATAACTCAGTTATAAAATTTCACACGAGGCTAAAGGTTGGCACGTAGCGTCTCAGTTTGGCAGGGTGACATTTTATTAGCTCTGAAGGAGTTTTGGATCCCACGTCAATGGGATATTATTTTAAACCACAGAAACGAAGTTTAAATAACTTGGGGTACAACTTCACCGTCGCAAGGTGGGACGAGCGGGGTCGAAGCCCAAAGCGACGCGGTTGACACGTGGAGGGGTGACACCAGAGGTGCCACAGAGCTGAGGTCACCCCTGACACCAAATGTCTTTACTGTTGTCTGTTCCCCTTAATGTGACTTTAATTCACATCTTTATGGCTAAATGTATATTGTCCTGAGGTTACGGGTCTAATTGGCGGTTTATAAATTAGGTTAATTAACATTACAGTAGGACTTTGTGAGCATGGAAGCGTGTTTTTGGGTGGATATGTATGTGTGCAGACAAGAGCATTTCTTGGAAGCCGAAACAGGATTAAAGTGTCTGTGGGAATTGTAAATTTATTGTGTAAATAGCTTTATGATTTGTTGTGTGTTTGGATTAATGCAATATATATCCGTTTTAAACATTGATCTTTAAGTGAGTAACACAATAAATCTGAATATTCCTTCAAATTACTGTTTACACTGGCCATACTATAGATTAAAAGAGACAGTTGCTTTTATAAATTTACTTGTAGGGTACAGGGGTGCGTATAAATACTTCTGCTTCCAATTATACCAAACAATGATGATAAACTGTTGTGAGTTGCCTGGACAATTGTACACATCCTGACTCACGCAGAGGGATGGTGCGACCGATACACACATGGCACGGGGAGATGACGGGGGCTATTGTTCAGGCCAGGAAATGTGTAAAGAGGCACCTAGAATAAAAATTCTATAAATGTATCAAAATGAAGATATAGTTCCTTCCCAGCTGTAACGCTTCTAAAAAGGGTGACTGTGTAAACCCCTTGAAACATGGAAACACCACCGTTTGCTTTGCATCTACAGTAATTTTAATGGTTTGCAGCAACATGTTTGTGAAAATGCATCTCTAGGTAGCCCTTGGCTGCTTTTGGGTTTCCATACCCCTTCCAGGGCAGCTGATGGTGCTGGTTTTCACGCTCCTTGCTGTTAAACAGGCTTAATTTGATAGCTGGACAGCATCTCAGAAGGGGTACTGCGTTATCATTGTGACCCCTTAAAAATGCATTTGCACCAAACATTGTGGGGTTAAATGTGCGTTTAAGGCATGCCAGGGTTCACAGGCATGGAAATACATTTAAGGAGATAAATACATGGGCTTGTTTTAATTTCAGTCTTTAGAGAGAAATCCCGTTGCCATCAGCAGCCCTCTGAAGAGCCGACCAGCTGCGGTCTCGCCAGCTCTGGGAGGCAGAGCCATTCCATGCTGGAGGAACAAGTCTCTTCCCAGGCAGCCTTCTTCCTCTCCCCAGTTTACCAGGAAACCATCCCACAGCCAGGGGACATGGCTCCCTGGATTGTCCTGATTTGGGGCAATACCTTCAGAATGGTGCAACTTGAAGGTACCACTTGATCTTCCTGCACATGTCCTACGGTGACATCTTCATTCATTCCAAACAATGAACCAAAACTCCAGATCCCTAAAAAATGTTTCTCCTTCAGACATGGTGAGGAACTCTTTTGTGCCCTTTCTAAGCAAAAATGTACTTTCTGGAGTGTTTATATTTTTTCCAAGGTTCAAGGGAAAACATGATGGGGTTGAGCTCTTACATCCCTCCGAACGAATGCAGAAGAGCTGTCCCTAGCCGGCAGCTTCCAGGGGAGGGGACAGCCTCGTCGTACTGATGGGTCACACCAACAACAGCTGGCCAGGCATTAAGTTAATCAAATGTAATTTTAAAACTCAGGAAGGAGACATCACAATTGGGCCCTCTTGTTTCTTTTGCCCTCTTTGTTACCTCTCCTCTTTCACATGTGTGTTTCTGAGAGCAGGAATAAAACAGCGACGATGATAAATTGTAGGAAGTTGGCAGCAGTAGTAATTAACAGGTAATTATCAATAAACAATTTAACTGCCAAAACTTGGATCCCACCTACCACTTGTCAACAATGAAGTCATGGAGGCTCCACAGGCCACTGGACAAACAGTCCACAGGGAGCACAGCCGGCACTGTTAGTGCAAATAAACAACGCTGTGCCGAGAGGCTAAACAAAAGGCCAGCGCGGAGCGACCGCAGGGAAGTGGGAAAGAAAAAGCTCCCTCGGCAGAGAAAACAACACAAAAGCCAACCACGGTTACAGTTTGAAGAGCCAACCACAAACCACTCGCAGTTTATTGCAGCCCCCAAGAAGTATCTCATAAACAGCAGTCAAAGCCTGGCGTTCAGTGCCTTAAAAAAAATAAATCTCTTCGAAAGTGGAAAAAGAAAAGGCATTTTGGGGGAGGTAAGGGGAGAGCTGGAAGGGCAGGACACGCTGTTATGTCAACTGACTGACTACAACAGATGCTTTATCATGCCATGCCCAGTTTGAAATCTCTGTTTTCATGATACTGAGGCAAAAGGAGATGCGTAGAGTTACTAGGAACGTACCAAAAGGGTCCCTCACATGTGCATGCAGATGTGCTTGGCCAGATATCCTCCCCTCCTCACCTTTGGGAATCAGGAGACATTTACTGGTGACTTCTAATGGGGCAAAGCTTCTTACATGTCCAAGTGGGGTTACTTTTTTCTCTCTTTTCTTAAATATGACCATACTGACCTTGGAGGAATGACAGCCCTTGTTCGTACTGCCGTACTTCCTAATGATCTTCATCTTGCACTGTTACATCGGGATTAAGGCCAATTTTCCGTCAAAGGGAGTCAGATAAGGACAGCAGAATAAAATAAGAATATGCTGAATGCAGAGTAAGTTTTCTGTGAGTGAATATAAAGCTGCAAGCTAATGTAATGAAATTAAAGGACTTGGGGGTTTTACGAATTAATATCAGAATCTTTTGTAGAAACGAGTTAGTTTCAACTTAACTTTTATGCCAACCGCTCAACATAACTCAATCTTTAGGTTTGCACTGAATAAACCATATACTGGTATCTTCCTGGAATGTATACATTTAAAGAAGAGAGCGATGATAGCTTCATTTGAAACCTTTGTTTTCTGCCACTCAAAGGAAGCCCTCGGTGCATTTGTCATGGCTAACATGTCTCATCTGTGCTGAGGAGCTTCCTATCAGCCCCACCACACCTACCCTACTGATCAGCTTCCCAGCCATTTCCGAGCCTGTGTTAGATGCTGCAATGTGTCTGCCTGTTTTTTCCTTTAGATTGTCCGTAGCCTGCTGTTTTTTCCCGAGGTTTTTTAGTCGCTGCTGCATTTTCTGAGATTTTCTTAGATTTCCTTAATTCCAATTTTTTTTTTTTTGGAGAATCCTAGATCTTCTAACAAACCCTCATGCTGTGTTCCCCAGTAATTTAAAAGTAATTAAGCAAAAAGTAACGATTTTCGACATCTATCATTTAATTTGAAATTACATATGGATTTAATGGAGGGGGAGGAAATAGTGCTTTGAGAGATTAGTTCTTAAATTTTGATTTAAGAACTGAGTTATTAGCTGAAATAATATGAAGCGGGGCTGCTTTTTTGACCTTTCTAAAGTCTAGCCTAGTCAATTATTACTGCAGAGCAGGGAACCAGAGAACAGCTTTGAATCAGTCAGACCCAAACTGATTTAAGTTTGCATGGGGTCGAATAAGACATTAGTTAAAAATAACTAATGTATTCTTTGACCTCCATAATGAGAAAGGACATTTACAGGTTTTTCACTATACATCTGATCCTGTTTATTTCATTTTGTGATTTAAAGATGGACTGGACGTTCTCACAGAGGTCTAGGTAATATAATATCTTTTTTTTTTTTTTTACGTCTCCTACATCCAAGTATTCTTTCAGCCATGCATTTTGTCCCTCAGTTTCTATCATGGTTGTATTCTGAGGCAAGATTGAATAAGAAAGACAACCATGGATCCCAGTGCTGGAACAGGATCACTAGGGCTCCAACCTCCCCGCAGCCTGCTTTAAGAGCAAAACCCAGGTTAGTGCTGATAAACTTGCTTTATCTTTGGCAGAATTAGGCAGAGACTGTGGCTGGAAGGCTTCTTCCTCCTGAGACCCTAATTATCTTGCCCCTCTCCTCTCCCTGAGCACCTCGCTGTTGAGGTGAGGCGGGGAACGTAATCCACAACCCCGTGAGATGAGGAGGAGCAGCTAAGGGCAGATTATTTCCCTATTCAGTGTGGAAATTTCTGCAAAATATTGGTTAAAGAAGGAGGGAAAAAAAAAGCAGAAAAGAGAGCGAGTGGTGGAGACAAGTGTGTGGGAAAAGGAGACGAAACTGTGAGGGAACAGGGACGTTGATGGGAAAGCAGACCCAAACCTACAGAAAGTTTGATGCTAGTTGAATGGGTCCCAACTTTGGCTATTTCTTTAGACTCTAGCTCTTCCCAAGGACAAGACAATTGTTTTCCTTTTTAATTTAGATATTTCTCATTTCTGGACCTAATTCATTGTCATCCTGCTACCAGCTGATGTTTCTCTGGTTTGGTCTTTGGTGTGTGGGGGCATGGCAGCCCTGGTTTATGCATCTGATGTATGACCTGAGAAGATGCCTTTTCAACTAGTCTCATCGGTGCTGTAAAGGAAACAGTAGGATGTGAAGTTTCCAGCGATGTTAAAACAGGCCAGCTGGCTTCTCAGAGAGCACAGCTTGAGATGGTCACTTCCATTTTCGACTGAGCTGTGCTGCTGTCAGGAGGAGCATTGATTGAATTGACCACAGTCCAAAGTTGGTTGAGAGCAGAACACGGAGTGACTTCTCCCCAGAGAAAGCAGATTTCTGACATGCACAGGAGTATGATCTTTTTTTGTCTCCTGTGTTGCAGTGCTTAATTTAAAATGCTATGCTTCCTTAATAAAAGCAGCATGAGCTTTTATCATTAAATATGCTCAATAATTTAGGCTCTATTTCATCGCTTGTACCCTTTTCCGCACATAAATGTTTAGCAATCTAGATAGCCCATGTTCTCCTAAGCCTTCAGGAGTAGAGTTTTCAGGAATAAAGGCTGCTCATTCGAGTAAGGTTTTGCAAGATTAACAAAATTAAGGCTTTGTTTCACTAAAGAAATGGTTCCCACACTTGTTTCTATTTAAGCAAATGACTTCCGTGATATTTTCTTCTCCTGTGCTCAGTGAATCCTTTCATAGGGGTGTATCCCAGACAATGTGAGTGAACGAGCAAGGAATTTATTTGCATGATCTGTTGCTCCCATTGCCTCTGTGCAGTACCTAGACTAGCAAAGTCCCAGTTCAGTAGGTGTTAGACCCCTAAAGACCCATTTAAAATCCCTGAGGAATAAAGGGATTTCACCATGTTAGAGGAAAGCGTCGGAAACGTGTCAGAAAGAACGAAATATTATCAGTGTAGCAATACACGAGGATGAGGGGAGCTCCATGAGGTAGGTGCACTTCTGTGTGCTTCAGGAGCATCCCTGTAAATAGAGGACACCCATCAAAAGCAGAAGCAATTTGAGGATCCTTTCTCTCAGTGGTGAAATGTTGACACAATGGTCTCAGGACTTTCTCCAGCTCCTCAGAAGAAGAAAACTGCTGAGTGAGAAAAGATATTGAAATCCCAGGCTAATGAGCTTGTCTTCACTCTTTCCACCCACTTTACATCTGAAATATTAACTGCTACTTCTGCCCCTAAAACCCAACTAATCCATTGTGTTCCTTTCTGTTCCCTTTCTATAAGTTTTTAATTTGTTTTAGTGATATTTGCAAAGCTTTCTCACAGCCCAAAAACACCTTAGCACTTATTGCAGATGTAACCGTGATCTTTTGTAATCAGAAATAGGTATAACTGGGTGTCTCTGGTAAAGGAGCTCAACTGTCAGAGGATTAAGCCACATCCTGATCAATGGAAGTGACTTCCTAGAAAACAGACAGGGAAAGATTTCCTGTAGTTAACAGCAATAAGGGAGAGGAACTTTAAAAACAAGTCTCTATTTGATAACTACAGAAATCTAGCTAAGTCTTAGGGATTTAGCCAGGGAACATATTGGTTCCAGCAGACTATGGTAAAGTTAATTAAGGATGATTAATGGAGCATTTTCCTTCCAATGATATCTGTGACAGAACAAAGCTGTCTGAGGCTTGTCAAGCAGAATTTGAGTTGAATGAGTATTTATGTGATCAAATCTGAAGGGCTGCCTCTTGACAGAGCAAGGATTCATCAATCAATTGCGCTGGCTTGCAGTGGTGGGAAATTGGTCTATCAGCATAGTTCCACTCCCATCCCCCATTTTTTCATTCAATCATCCCTTAGGCTACAATGCATCTTTAGCTTTTACCTCTGACCACCTTAAGGGCTATCAGAGAAAAGTAAAAGCAAGAGCTAAAACATCTATTATAGTGGTTATTTCTCAGCTGTACTCATACAATTGATTTCTTTTAAGCAGAGGCCCAGGCACTGTAAAGCGATACAAGCCTGTTCAATGAATTAATTGGTTTTAATAGAAATTTAGCTTTGAGCCTGAAGAATATCCAGTGCTCTCCTGCTAGAAAGTCTTCTATTAGGGAAACCACCTGCACAAAAGGCCCCGGTCCTCTCTTAATCCCGCTGCCCTCATCATAATCACTTCATTTAAAAAGGCAAGAGCCTTGATTTAAAGGGAAGGGGCACAACGTGTGCTCCAGTTTCTGTGCGTCCGGTCAGGCATCAGTTCCTGGGAGGGGAATATTGGCTGCGTGTGCTTGGCTGTGGGTTGTCCTCGCAGCCCTTTGATCCCCGGGACGTAAGTCATGCCAGGATCTGGGCAGAGAAACGCTGCTGTTGTGAATGTACCAACACCTTTGTGTAGCGTATACTTCCATCGCTTTCACAGCTGTAGGGAATAAATGGAACTAAGCAAGAGTCACGTAAAATGATGTGTATCTCATGGAAAACCCCAGGAAAATCAAGTCTTAGTCCTACTATGAATAAAGCTGAGGCGTGTATCCTTTGTGTTTTAGGAGACACAGGTTTAGCTCTGTGTTCAACCCAGGACACGAACGATTTTTAGTTTAACTCCTGTATGCTCAAGCTTTGTTCTTTTGGGCCCTCACTGAGCAAAATACACCAGTGGTATTTGAAACTGAAGCAGCAAGACCGTCCTTAAACATGTCCGTCTTTACTCATGTGAGGTGCCATGCTTAGGCACCTAGCCTACATTAGCTATCTATTGTTCAGCAATTTAAATATTTAAATTGATCATGAGTTTAAAAAGAGAAGCACTTCTTGGGGCAATTCAGACATTTTCCTATAAACACCTACGTGAGGATGATGAGGGTTGCGTTCAAGGAGTTTAATCTCTCTAAGGGGAGCTTGGATTCAACACTTAGCTTTGAAATGTGTAAACCTTCCAGTAAAAATAAAATCCGTGAGAAGTGAATTACTTTGGTGCAGTCATGAGCTTTCGCGTCTCCCTCGTTGGATTTGCACGCTAATCTTCCTTCTTAAGTTACTGGTAGAAATCAGGCTTCTAGGACTTTTGTGAATTGGAAAATTGAAGCTCTGCCTGGTAATAATTTTGAGGTTTGGTACCTACCTCAGTTAGGCCAGCTATAAATTAAGGAGGATAAAGACAAGACTTCACTTTTTCCCCAGACTCGGGTACTTTACACAAAGAAGCTCAGAGGAGAAAACAGCACGCCGGTGTGCCCTGACCTAAGGAAAAATAGCTCGGTCATGGGTTGTCCTTACTTTTTTTTGTGCAGATTTCCATACCAGACTATTCTCCTGACAGCAAATATCTTCCTGGTGTCTGAAAACTTTATATAAATCTAAAGAGGTCTGTGAATGCAAATAAGTCCCATAGACTTTGTTGGCCCAATATGATCATTGTTGAGAGTATTTCTTTCCTTTGGTAGAGAATACTATTTTGTATGTGCAAGCAAGCTTAGAAACCAAATGTCTAAATATTTAACCAATGTTATTTCAAAGAATTTCATTATTTATCTTCTTTATGATTTATATTATCACATTCTCTGTCTGTAGTCGTGGTTTATCATAAGCAACCCATCTGCTGTAACAGCCAAATTGGAACATTCATATAAGATGCGTTCCGATATCATAAACATGACAAAAGATAGATTACATTTAGTCTTTCTCCATGTTTAACCAGTTTAATTTGTTTCCTATGCAGAAGAGGCTCTAAATTTACTTAATATATGTTAGCACTTAGGAACATGGTTAGGAACATGACTAGGGTCTTAACCTATTCGTAAATAAATGGGAAGCTTCCTGTCTGAGTAAAAGAAAGAGAGAGAATTTATGTCAAACAATCAGGAATTTAATACATAGTGCTCTATTAGGATGTCCAGTTTGTGTACATACTCTTAAGGCATGATTACGAATAACTTCACTTCTTATAAACAATGTGACTGAAGAAATTACTCACAGATACAACAAAAAGGGAAAGAAAGGTAGGAAGTTTTAGCTGCAGCCAATAAAGGAATTACTTTCCCTGAAAAGGTTAAAAACTCACACATTTATTTTTGTTGCCATAATATTTGTCTTTGCAGGTTTAGCTTTCTTAAGAATCCCAAAGAAGATGCTGCTTTGGGAAAGATTTTAGTGACCTGGGTTCAAAGTCATATCATAGATCCAACATTTTCTCCGACAGCTTTGGTTTTAAAGTAACCCTAATGCTGGACTCAATCTGTGTGAAGTGATTGTCCATATTTATATCATTCTAGAGAGAGCTTTTAGCGATTACAGGCTTGATCCAGCAAGTTGCAGAATGCCTTTAACTTCTGTTGGCTTTGGTGGAAGCCGAAGGGCCCTCAGTGCATGGTCAAGAGTGCTCAGCACCCTCGGGACCCAGCTCGATGTGGTTTTTCGCATTGAAAGGTCAAGTAGAGGGCTTTGCATTTCAAGCTAAAGAGTCATTCATTTTTCTCTCTTAAGGTAAAAGTCACATGATTAGAGAGTGTGTGATTAACTGTTAAGGAAACAATGTCCATAATGATATATAAAGGTGTTGCTTTCAAAAGTTACGGTTGGATTTCTTCAGAGGTGTTAAAATATATGGTGGTCCAATACCATGCAATTCATGAATACTAAAAATAAATATAAGCTTATTTCTGTGATGGTGATTTACTACCAAGCAATTTTGAGCAAATATATTCACATTATAGGATATGAATACAAATCAAATATAACTGAGCTGGCCTTTATGAGAATGAAGTGTCAGTACATTTGAAAATATGTGTAACGCCAAACTTTAATCATTTTACCAGCACGTTAATATTGCAATTGATTATTCTGTGTTCCTGAATATTTAAGCTTTTGCTATTGATTTGTCTGCTATGAGGATTACACACCTTCCAGGGCTGTCTGGCACTCGGTCCTTTCCAGGTTGGGATGCTACTGGTCTGATTCGGTTTGATAGAAGATCTTATCCCGTTGCAAAGTCCTTGTGTCCAAAATCATTAATTTGGTAGGAGTACAGGGAAAAATATTGGTGGAACTAACAAGTTACATGTTTGCCTTCACCAGCATCACATTGGCTTTCATTGCACCTCTTCTCTGCCCATGTCATTTTCTCAGAATGCAGTTCCCAAGGTGGAGACTCCCATCTTCACGTCTGTAAGGGAAGTATTTTTATACACTCTCAGCACCAGCAAAAGTAATGGGTAACGCTCTGGGGTTCTTATTACAATAATGTTACACTTGCTCTGATAGGAAGGTGGCACCGGGACTGCTTGTATTAGCTGAGATCATAACTCTCCTACGTGTGCAAATGGTTAATGAATTAATTTTTTTCAGTCTTTACTCAAATTTATTTGGGGGCTTCACTACCAGGACAGCAGAATCCAGGAGACCTGTGCAATGAGTGGGGAATAAAGGGTGCGAAGGTGATTTCTGCTTTACGACCTTCCTGTCAAAGAGAGCATTCATGGATGTGTGTAAGAGAGGAGGAAACCAAGACTTGTCATCATGACCACAGCTATAGCATATCATGAGATCAAACCTTATGAATTCAAAGAGAAATTTGCAGGACAGTTGGGAGGATCTCGGTGAGATAGCTTTGGGGGTGTTTGCAGGGGGAACCTCCTCCTTTGGGGGCTGACAGCTTTGGAGAAAATGCAGCATTTCAAGAGTTCCCTCTGCGGTGGGTTACTGGAAGGGGAGCTGATGCTGTGTTTCCACCCAGTGCTGGCACACACCATGTGCTGGAGCACAAAGCACCCTGGAAGCGAAGAGGGCAATTTTTCTTTGAAGGGATGCCCAGAAGAGAGAGACAGTGGAGAGATTCAAAGACATCACAGGGCAAAGCGGTGGAATAAGGAAAGAACAGCAATATTCATCTGTGATTTTGGGTAGTTCACCCCACAGTCTGGCCATGGTATGACTTCTTAGACTTTGTTTTAATACTGTGCAGCCAAAGAATGCTATATGGGTAATTCAAATGATGATGGCAGTGCTAAAAATTGTTACTTCCTAGAGGATTTTCTAAAAGATGGACAGCTTGAAACAAAGGAAAAAGAAAGAAGGAACTTTCTGGAAAGGCAGGAGTAAATTGTGACCACAGAGCCCTGGCTATCTAGTGCTGTTTATCCCAGCCTTACTCTGCTTCCCTCACTGATAACATGGTTTAACATACACCCGGGCATTGTTCTGACACTGAAAGATGAAGCAGCTTTTTATGAGCCGTACCCCTCAGCCACACTTTCCCTCGCAATACCGACTGGCTCGCTCTGGTCCCTCGATCCCATTTGTCTTGCCCTAAAACCACTGTGTTTATTGGGACCAGTGCAATGGAAATTCCACTTTACTGTTTATATCTGAGGTTTCTCTTCCCTTCCTATATTTTCCTGGGAATTGGGGCAGTGTAGATTCTTGCTCCACACCCACGGCTTTGTCTTTGGCATTATTTTCTGAAGTATTTCCCCCAAGTGCACTTCCATGGAGCAGCTGTTTGTGTTTAAAAACCACCTGCACAAGTAGTTCTGTTTTCAGTGGAGGGAAATGTCACATGTAAAAGGAAAAAGCCCTAAGGTGTTGGAGTTCACTGGGAGTTTTAATTTGATGCGTATTTTTTCCTACCAATTGATGAATGTTTGACGTGCAACTTTAGCCCTCGATAACTAATGAAACTGGGTGGTATTGACAGTCACCGTCTGGCATGGTGATGTGTAGTTAAACTGACCCCCTGTGGGGAAGGAGATTGGGATTTGATCCAGCAGGATAAGCCCCAGATCCCCTGATTTCAGTAGTGGAGAAAGAAAGACAGAGAAAAAGAAGCGGCGTCTTCACAGAGAGTGAAACTACTTGGACTGTTATATGGTTGGGCAAGGACAAAGAGGACGTGATGGGTGCAGGTTGTAAGATGTCCTGGGAAACAAGGAGGGACACTGGGGGAAGATCTCGTTCTCATTTAAAGCCCGTGGGAATTTTGGGGACTTTTCCTGAAGGGTTCCTGAAGTGTAATAGGGAGCGATAACATTATTTCCCAGCCATTGCTAATCTCGAGGAGCTGAGGTTTATATTACACTCGTGTATTGTGCAGGGGTGTTTGTGAAGCCGTCAAGTGTAGCCAGGAGTGGCCCCAAGCCTGTCCCGGCCCTGGGGAAACCCTGTTTGCTCTCTCCACGGGCCCTCCTTGGCCTTTCTCCTGCTGCTCCTAATGCCCTCCCACCTTCTACGGCTGTTTTTTTCGTGGCATTATTTTAGTTTAAGTTCTTTCAAGTGATATTAATTCTTTCGTTTTCAAAGAGCCAGCTGGACTGAGTACCTGAATCCTCTCCGCTTCCCAAAAAGCTCCCGTGTGCTTGGTGCTGTCTCTGCTTGGCAGCGTGGGATGCTCACGGGGCAAGAAGCTGCATCAGACCAACAGTAAATGGCAGCAAACTCTGGCTTTCAGCCCTTGTTGAGGCCATTAGATAATGATTTCTTGCTCCAAAGCTGGCACCAAACCTCCCCAGACCAGCTCTACGTTAGAAGGTCATTTATGTGTCAGTGAGAGCAGTAGCAAGCTAAGAAATAAATTGTACCAAACTTTGAAGAGATTTACACTATTATTTATGGTCCTATATATATTTATATATGTATGTATTTTTTCAGATGTGTTTAGGGTTTAATGAGTGTACTTGTTCATTCTGCCATCAGTCTCATCCAAATGGTTTGAAGAAGTTGTCAGGAGCTCACATCCTGCCTTGGCAGAAGCTCTATCTGCAGCTTTGCTGTCCAGGTGCGACTGTGGTGTATCCTTCAGCTGGGCTTGGGGTGGGACGGTCGAGCTTCTCTCATCTCTGTGCCAGCTAGACCCCATGACAGTAAATTGGAAATTGGAGAGGTCTTGGCATGCCATGGCTTGTAAAGGCCTTGTAAATGGCTCGTACAAATTTTTTTTTCCAAATGGAAACAGCACTGCGCCTTAAGTTTAAAGTAGCTTTGCTGGGAGAGGTAAATATATGCTTTTTACCTCTGTGGGTATATTGTAAATGCCAGACAATGGAAAACCAGTAAAGAAAAAAGAAAGCAAAGAAAGCACTTGGGAAGTTAAACTGGCTTGCTTGTTGGCTTGTGTGTCAGCTAAACTCAGCCGGCTTTTCAGACACAATTGGTTTTAGCCCAAAGGCCACTGCTGGGTGGTGTTTGTGAAACCACTTGATGTCGTGCACTGGTGGAAACTGCTCTCACCATACAAAACCAACTGGAATCATCAGGGACTGGCAGCCGTGGCTGGTGTTACAGGAGGGCAGTCTGAGAGTAGAAGGAAAATGTTCTCTTTCTGCTTAGAGCATCTTCTCAGGCTTTAGAAACTGGTGAAGGGTTTGGTGGAAAACATCCTGCTCGTGTCCTGGCTGGAAAACTCCCCAAACTGTAGAGGCAGGAGGGTGGCAGGCACATCTGGGATGTGTGAGAGGGAAGGGAAAGTGTGGTAGAAGGTGAGCTACTCTTTCAGCAGAGGTTTGATCCGATCGGCAGGTAATGCCAGAACCAGGTCTATTGGGAGAGTTGGCCTCTTCTCTCCCTCACCTGCAGGGGCAGTTTGTACCAGGCCAGGTAAGATTTGGAACCACAATGACCCAAATTCATATGAGCAGGCTTAGAAAGGCATTTTGGGGCTGGGCAAGGAGGTGGTGGGCCGGGCAGCTGTATGACATGGCCAAACAAGATGGGTGCATGGATGGGTCCATAAGAGAAGGTGCTGCTGTGTTGTCCTGCTCCCTGGATGCAGCTTGTCCTTGCGCAGGCACTTGCCCCACCATGTGAGAAGCCAACTCAGGCATACTTGTTCTCAAAAAATAAACCTTAAAAATGTCAATAGTTTCCTGCCAAATTAGCTTCCTGAGCCGGCATCTCAGGGCTCGAGATAAGCAGCAAGCTGGCCCCATGGAGAGGCCAGGAGATCTCCTCGTGCCCTGATTCCTCAAAGAGACCGAGCAGGTCCCAGTCAACCCCAGAGGGTGACGGGTCTGCAGGTAAGGAAGAAATGCAAATAGAGAAGCTCTCTCTTGCCTGGGAGGGTAAGAGTTTTATATGCTCCATACAGTAGCCCAGAGAAGAACAAACCCCTGTAAAAAACAAAGTTCCCAATGACGAGACCTGGTGAAAAAGCAACAGAGATATTCCCGGGAGAGAAGCTCCAACTGGGACAGTGTTGGGGGAGATGGCATCAGTCTCCAGGATTGATGAGGACACTGTTGTTGTATTTATATAGAAACACACAGATGTAAAACCGGAGCTAAATGTTTGCAGGGTAAAGAAGTGACTTCACTGGGACGGTTTCCTTAACAAAGCTGAAAGAATAGTGGGCAAATCCATCATTGCTCCGTACTCAGCCTTCATGTAGGTTATCTTTCTATCAGCATTCTGCTAATCTCTGAGTATCAGAGCTTTGTTTGTGTAGATGTTGGTGCTTCAATAGATTTGAATACAATTTCAAACTTTATATTCATTTATAAATGTCACCCGGCACAATCATGTAGTGAAAGAGAAGCAGTTCTGCAAAACCTGAGTGGCTGAAAGTTAAACAAGTTGCAAGCAATCACAGCAATGTGGGCTGGTTTGCTAAAGGATAGTTATTTGCTGAAGGAATCACCCTGTACTGTTTAACAACAACAGCTGCACATGTTTCATGAAAGCAGTGGAGAAAGTGATGCAGACAACCTTTTCACTGCTATTTGGGAGCATAAATTCAGTTTGTGACTGCTTGCAAAATTTCTGTTGTCATCTGCTCATGCAGAACTTATCTGCAACACCTCAACAGGCAGGTGCCCTAAGTGTATATATAAATTCATCTTTGCAGTGGCCACTGGTGCCACAACAAACGTAATTCCAAACAAACTCTCTGCTACAGGCTGTGTTGGAAATCATCATTTAACACATCATTTAGAGTACCTCAGAGTGAATCTTGCACAACCTGACTATAATAATTCCCTACTGAAATTGCCTTTTTTTTATTTTTTTTTTTTAGCATTTGGACATTAAGAATAGAACCAACGTCCTTTAAACATGTGGGTGCTTCAGTTTGGTGCTTAGCATTGAGAGATGAGAGTTTATCATACAATGCCTAGTTGTTATTCACGTGAGTTTCACAAAGTAAATCACAACATATCTACTGATACTGTTATTTCTGTATATGAACAAAAATTACGTGGACAACCTCTTCATTTGCTCATTTATTAAATCTCAGCTTGCTGGGTCCAAGGGGGCTGCCTGGAAGTAATCCTCTCTGCTCCCCCAACCTATGTAGGAGAAATCCAGAAGATAGCATCTCAGACTATTTCCCTGAGGACAGTGTGGATGCATAACTTTCTTTTTATTAACATGACTAAATTCAGTGGGTCCTTTCAGCTGATTTCACTCATGCATTGCAAGTAACCCTGCAGCCCCGTGTAGCCGCTCAGGCGTTGCACGCAGAGCTGGTGATCCATGGTGTATTTTTGGAAGGGCTCCATGTCTTACCAGGAAAGCAGAGAGATGCTTCTAGTAGACAACCCTTCCACTTGATTTACACTGCAAATTATGATTTTTAAACAATATTTTCAATCAGGTAGGGTGAGCGGCAACCGTCCTTCTTCTGCAGTCCACATATTCAAGGTTGCTCTTTTCTATCTTGCCCTGCTCTCTGCTCTCTCCCATTCCAGGCGGCGCTCTGAGGTGTAAAATGGCAGAGCAATAACTCTTTGTTACACCCACTACCCGTCTAACCTACATTCTCGCTCTCACTTTGGAGTCGGTGGTGCTTTAGATATAAATCAGCGCTTTTGGTTCAGTCTGTTCCTGTTCCAGCGCTTTCCAAAGGGTGTGAACAGTTACATATTTATTCAGACTAGTGCCTTAGAAAGTACATGGCTGCCGTGACAAACTCTTCTGGGTCGTTTGTTTTACGGCGCTGTTAAAGAGGGCGACACTGGCTAACGCTCGTCAGAGTTCAACTGTTAAATGAGAGAAGAAATGGCAGAAGAGACAGCAAAATTTGGGATGCTGAGCCAGAACAGCCTCCATCCTCAAGCCTGTGCTCTTCTGTGGTGTATCAAAACCCCCACCCTGCCCCGTGATTTTCCCGCTGTAAGTAATAGGAGTTCGGTGCAAATATCTATTTTATAACACATTTATCACAAAGCAGTGAGAGCTGTACACCAGGTAATGTTCCTTCTCTGACTGCTAAACAAACACTTGAATTGTTGCGCTCTCTGTCTAAAGGCAACCAGGGTTTTTTTTTCTGTTTCCCTCAGTGGGGCTCAGGATTTCATGATGGGAATATTTTCCGCCTCTGTTCTGCACTTTGAACATTTGTTTCTGGTGTCTCTGCAGTGGATCTTTCTGTCTGTATGATCCTGGTTGGTTGTCTTTGGTTAAACTCTGATATCTCTGATGTCCTAGAGGTACCTCTTCTATTTCTAGAGATGTACCCTTAGTAGTTTACTCTTACCATTGCTGGCTGCCTTCAGTTTTCGGTAAAGATGTCTCAGAATGAAAACTTAGCAAAGTTCAAAACTGCAGGTTTTTTACGACATTCTTCTGCAATGCCCTTCATTTTCCCTCTTTCAAAAGTGTAATGAAAACTTAGCAAAGTTCAAAACTGCAGGGTTTTTATGACATTCTTCTGAAATGCCCTTCATTTTCCCTCTTTCAAAAGTGCTGTCTGTCACACATCAGCTCTTGTTCTCCCCTTGAGAATTAAGTATCAAAACACAGCCTTCTTCTTTGCCTCTCTATTGTCTCTGTGCCACAAACTCGCTTCCAGGTGTGTCTCTATTTCACATCTATTAGTGAGCTTCTCTTTGTGACACAGCTTTATGAGAAAAAATATGTGTCACAAATTTCTTTTCCCTGGAATGATGAAGGAGCTTCTACTGACCTCAAGGAACCAAGTCCTCCAACGTATAGCCAATGGGTCCCCCCAGTACAAGTGTGTTCTCAGATGACCCCTGAATATGGACTTAGGCTTTGTGTCCTGTCCAGCCACACATCAAAACATGAACTATCCAGGAAAGTACACTATTCAATTAATTGGCTGGTTTTCCCTTGCGCGGTGCTCTGAAAAGATGTGTCTACCTACATTTTTCAAATAAAAAGATGTCAGTTTATGTTTTAAAGGCTGGACTCCTAGAGAATAGGAGTTGATGGCCTTCTGAAAAGATGTGTCTACCTACATTTTTCAAAGAAAAAGATGTCAGTTTATGGTTTAAAGGCTGGACTCCTAGAGAATAGGATGCTGACTTCACATGGAGTTGGTGGCCTCGGCTATGCCAGGTGTACGTCAGCATCACTCCACTGACTTCAGCGAAATGGTGTTGGCCAACAGCACACCCAGTCCTACGCCCGAATCCAGGAGGCTCCAAAGCAGTGGATTTCACTCTAATCTTTAAACTGTTGTTAGAGTACTCCTTTTTGGAAATTATTTTCCAAATGAAAAGATGGCAAAAACCCACTCACCCAGTGTATGACAATATAGAGGTTAAAACTGGAGGAGAGAAAATCAGACCTAGAGGGGGTCCCAGGGAATGCTGTGAGTGAAGAACCATGCAGCACTCCCCTCCCAGGAGTAATCTGCTCCCCTCCCAGGGGTCATGCCCAGGCACCCGGGCTGAGGTCTGCCCTCTTCCCACTCCTGTCTTCTTCCCTGACTGCAGCCTTTCCTTTTACATGAAGAAAATAATCAGGCACAATCAGGCTGAAGTAGCTCTGTTGATTCACTAAGTCTAATATACACAGTGGCTTAGCACTCTTGCTGCTGTGGGGTCTCAGGGGGCCGTGCTGTCCCTTGCAGCCCCTCAAAACCCCCTGCCCAAAACCAAACAGCAGCCTTTGGTATTCGCCCTGTGTCGGTGATGCTGGCTGGAGCAGCCCCGAGAGGGAGCAGAGGGTCTGGTTGCAGCTATCCTCCCCCTGAGTCTGCTGTGTTCTGAAGATGAAGGCTGACTGGTGGTGCTCAGCAAGTCCCCAGCCCTCCTGAGGGTTCACCCTCACACAGGGATCAAGCTTCCCTCCAAGCCTCTTTGGGACGCGCCCATGAGGGTCTCGCAGGCGCTTTGGGGCGAGGGAAGAAGGCGATGCCAGTACGGGATCAGCTCTGCAGACTCCTGGGGACTTCTGCCCAGAAACAGCTAAATATATTTTTCCTAATATATTACTTCACCGCACCAGCAGCAAGATACCATCTTGCCCTTTGTGTTGGGGCTGGGTGACATTTTCTTCTTTCCCAAGCGGCAAAGCAGCACGGCCCCGTCCCGGCTGGCAGGGAGGAGTGGCACAGCCCTCCGTCGCTGCCCGGCAGCTTGCCCAGATCTCCCCCTGATAAGGAGCAGAGAGCTGGAAAACTCCAGGCTGGTTTTCTGTTTCGGTGCCCGAGCTGGCAGTGTAGGTGCGATGTTCCGGATTCGAGCTTGAAAGGGGATTATTTTTGAGTACCGAGTGTACTGTTTATGGAATAGCACTTGGCTTTTGCTTTTCTTCCTTGGGAATGTTGGGTAACAGACGTTTCCGTCAATACTCACTTCTGTTTATTTGGCTCGTTATTAAATGTGGGCAAACATTTGGGTTTGTGAATGTGCATGTATATATATACATATATATATATATGTGGGCTGTGCTTACATCTACACACACACAGTATTTAGGTCACTGCTGAGGAGCTAGGAGTGCTGAAAGGAGGCAGAAGGAAGGGCAAGGAGCTGGGTGCTACTACAGCCTCCCCAGCCCCGGGTCTGGAAAGTGTTTGGGACGGTCACTTCTGTCCTTCTGAACTCACCTCGTATCACCAGCTGATTTGCAAAGAGAATAATTTGAATGTTACTTTTAGTAATTGCAAGTTTTTCACTTTAGAGTTTTCACCCCAGCTGAATCCAAGGTCTGCAGCAAGGTCATGTCTAGCAGCTGGATTTACATCTGGGTAGGCTGGGTCTTTCTGGTGGCAGATTGGGGCTCCCATGTGCAACCCAGGCATATAGATCCCCTCATCTGAAGGTTCTGTTGGTTGCTTAAATACTTCATTTTCACAGCCAATGTCACAGAATGTAGTATACGAATGGAGTCAGCATCTTATAACGCCCAAATCTGGGAGGGTCAAGTAACCACTGATGGTAACTCCAAGTTCCCCAAGATTCGACGTGTCTTGGCAGAGGGGTTTTGTAGGTGTTGATAGTATTAAATCAACAAAAGTAAACAAATAAGATGTTATCTGAAGCAGTGATATACCCCAGAAAGAGAGAGGTACAAAATGCCCCAAAGCATTAATAGTTACCAAATGTACATGAAAGGGATAGAGCTGGCATTCCTACAGAGGCACCATTAAAACCGAAGGACAACATTTTAAGATTGTACCAAGTGGTTTATTTTGGGGGAAGTCTTAAGCAGAATCTATCCATTTGTGGGGTGTAAAGAGTTTGGTTCACTTATTTACTTTGGATTTTTGTGTCTGCTTTCATCCCCTTTTGTACTTCCTTGGACAAACTCCAAACAGGCAGAGTAACTACAGAAAAGCTGTTCTCACCACAGGGAAATAATGTATTATGCTAATTCCAATTAAAGGAAATTTCTTAAACTGCAAATATAGCCTTCAAGAGAGAAATGAAAAGTGTGGAAATTAACATTCTTGCCAGATTTCCAGCTCAATTCTGCATACTCAGGGGGTTTGGGTCAGGCTCAGATAAGCATCCAGAATTTGGGGATGTTTATCCAAACCTTATTTCTGAACTTTCTAAATTCACTCCTGACTAATCATAATGGAGTTAGCAGTAGCAGGATATGAACGTACAACGTTTTGCTTAGAAATTGGCAGCTCCTCATCATTTTACAGCTAGAAGCCTTTGACCAAATATCAACTCTGCTAACCAAAACAAAATAAAATAATGCCTTGACTTGGTCTCCAGCCACACCACGTTGTGCTACAGCCCTGGAAGATCTTCCAAGCAGGGCTGGGCCAAGGCAGGTTTTGGCCTGGGGACCTCCCGGGAAAATATTGATGTTGCTGGAAGCATCCTTTGTGATTCAGGAGGTGATGCTTTCCCCAGGTCGTTGTTGGACCTGCATAACTGTTATGTGTTTAGACTGTCGTTTCAGATTTGGGAAGTTTCAGAAAGCTGGTGGGTCATTAAAGATCTTTTCTGAAAGGCTCAGATGTTAGGTCCACACTGACCCGAAACACCGATGTAACAACCCAGTTGCACAGCCAAAGAGTTCCCAGATGGAGGTGGTTCTCCTCCCTCCGTCCCTCCATCCCCTGCTCTTTGCCTCTTCAGTCATGAGGGAAGTGAGCACCTTGCAAAGTTTAATGTTGTAAGCGTTTGGAGTATTTTTTTCAATAAGGTGGAAGATGACTGAGGGTCATGAATTTGCTCCTGAAGAAGCAGGTTTGTTTTTTTTCTTTTGCCATTGCACCCTTTGCTTTAAACATCGGGAGTGGGGAGCTGCCCTGCTATAGGCACCTCCCAACTTACTATACTCTTAACCATAATGTAACAAGCCATCATATTGGCTAAGGAGATGCTGTAGATCTATCCTCCATGGATACCACCCTTCAAAACACCACCTGACTACTCCCCAGCTACTCACCTCTCTTTCTTCCCCTCTACATTTTTTGTCAAGGAGTGTCACTCTTCAGTAGCTGTATCTGATTTTTATTCTGGCGTTGAAATTCAGGCCAGAAATAAATCCATCCAAGTGCAAAATTCTTCCCAACTAAAAGAGCACTGAAATATTCAGTGAAGCTATACCAGGAAGGAATTTGACCACATGAACTTGGATAGCAGGTGCGTGTTGTATCACCTAAAATCCCTTCAGATTCGCTTAGACTTAGCTCTGAATTACATATTAAATCTGCAGGACTGTAATAGAAGACATCCCATTGAAACTTCTAAAGAAAATAAAACTATCAATTGAGAGTAACATCAGATAATATAAAAGCACACTAAGAGATGTTCAGAATATATTTCCGTCATGGCTACAGAAAATACTAGGATTTTTAAAAGTTCTATGATAAACTCAATCGAGATACTTTGTAAAACATCTTTTATAAAACATTTTTTATATTCTTGCTATTTCTTTTGCATCTTCCTCCTGAAATCAGCAGAAATAATTGCTTACTTTCTAGCAGACCCCCTACTTCCCAGTAGCAGAGATGTACAACTGCAAAGGTTTTAAAGCAGCAATGTGACAGTTTAAACTAAGCACCTGTTTCCCTCTAATGTAGATTTGGCAAGATGCTAGCTTCCATGTAGCTTATGCCACTCAAATGTCTATTTTTTCTTCATTAGGCCAATATATTAGCAAACAACACCATGCTCTAAAATTCACATCAATCTCCCATCATGTTTACTCTTTTTTTTTTTTGTAGTTGCCTTCTCCTTCCAAGCAAAATGAGCAGCTCTTCATAGATTATGTTTGTTTGTTTTTTTCTTCTTTTCCCAACACGAATTGATGCCTAGCACCTATTTAAATTTGAAGCAGATAATCAGGTTGAAAAGTGGATTTTGTGTATGCGTGTGAACTATAGGTTCAATGCCCCATAGCAGCTGCATCACGAGCAGTTCAGCATCCAGCAGCATGGAAGCTTTTTTGAGGGGGAATCATTGCCCCAACCATTCAGTAATTATTGCTATTGATGTCGTTGAGAGGTCTCTAAAGATGTGCCCAACAATATTTAGAAGAAGGAACGGAGAGAAAATTCGAATTGCCTGATGCTTTTAGAAATAGGTCTTGGGAGTCATAGCTGTAGATGGTTTGGGTTTTAGAAAAAGCAGAAACGGCAGCAAAACTGCTCCAAGCCATCGTGAAGACGTGATGGGCTTCTGTAATTTCAGGGAGAAAAATTGGAAAATCACGTAACATATGACTGTTGATAACTGCTGGAGGAACAAATGCTTTCTATCCCAAAACACGTGGTACCATCAGTGTTTCAACAGCTCCTATTTAGACATTAAAAAGAAGACATTTTTTATTATGATTTCTGCCATGGGCTCTGATCAGCAGTGTAGGAAAAAGCACACAGGAGCGTATGGCTGCTTATCCTTCCTTCTTGTTTCCGTTTACTCTAAGTTCTTGAAAGGTTATAAAATGGAGAAATAAAAAAAGCCACTGAAGTGTAGTTTTGTTAACTTTATCTTCTGAACATTAAACATTGTTTCAAATTTCTTACGGTACATAAAATGTTTTGCCCTGCTGTATCATGTGTTCAGAACTTCAAAAAGCAAATGAGACAGCTCAGAAAATGTAATGGATGTGTAATAACAGCTCTTTAGATCTCTTGTTTTTAGCATAGCATCTTTTTGTTCCTAAAGGTGCTTTTAACATGATATCTAAAGCTATTTATGAACTCATTTATTTTCACATGGTGATAGGTCTTATTTTGTAATTATACCATGCTTTCTATCTTGCTGCAGTGTGTGAGACCCCATGAAATGTTGTTTAGTCTTCACCAACTCTTTTGTTTTCCTTCCAGAAGGCATTCACCCTAATAACTTCCATTTCACGGATGCAGTACATCCTATAGCTCCCTTTGGCACCTTCTGCAAAAACACTTTGAAATCGTTGCATTGGAACAGAGTTCAGGTCTTTTTTTTTTCTCTCTTTTTTTTTCCCCTCAGTCGGCCATTCTCTACATAAAGAAGTTTTCCTGTTTGCCTTAAATTCATTCATCACATGAATTTCAGCTGATGGGTTTTAACCACTTTCACTCCACATCCTGTCCCCGCGGGAAGGCAGCACGCCAGCGGCTGGAGACCGGGTTTGCCCCTTCTAGCTCGAGCTTTAGGGCAGAACTGAATCCCTAAATCATGATTTAGTCTATTGGGGCCATCTCTGGTGCATCCAGACACAGTCTGTTGTGCTTGGTGGGAACGGTGCCTTCCGTAGCTCTCTCTAATCTGCTGTCATTTGCATATATGCAATCCAGTGAAGGGAACAGGATTTCCCCGACGCGCTTGCCAAGCAGCAGCAATGGCATCGGTTTCCCCTCGTATGTCAAGCAGGTCGCTGTTCATCACTCACCGTCAGGCTTTTCGTGCCAGCTCCTCTGCTCGCTCCGCTGCTGCGCGCGGGAGCAGCCGCCGTGGGGCAGGAGCTAGCACAGGTGCCCAAAAATTCCAAAAGGAACAAATTTTAATATTCAGCGTGAATTTTTGTGCAACCCATATCTTCATAAACCAGCAGAGAGGTGAGAAATACCTGGCTGCGTTGTCTGTGCTCAGTCCCTGGGGTGGTCAAAGCCTCCTTGGAAAGTTGGGGAGGTGGCTCCAGATCCAATTGGGACAACAGGGTCATGGCATTAGCAAATGAGGTTTATGAAATTTATCCTTGTGTATTAACAACCCTGGGAATCCTGTGGCAGCTCTTTGCCCACAAAACCCCTCAGGACGTGACCAAGCGTGTGCCCACTGAACTTGTGTGCAGGGCCAAAGCGGGTGGTTGTGGTGGGACCCTGCTCAAGTGGCGCAGGAGTGCTGGAAGGCTTGGAAGTGAAGGTAGGGAGAAGAGCTTGATAAATAAGATGATGTGAAACTGGATCACTGCATAGAGATGAATCAAAATTAAAAAATCAATAGGTATTGATCTGTATATATCACACAAATAACTGTGCCTGAAGAGTTGCCCAGATTTAACATGCTGATTATACGGCAGTCAGTAGAAATAACTTGAGATTTGAAGAGCTATTACATTTTAGTTGCTCAGTGCTGCAGCTGAAGTTGATAATATCTTAGCTGAAGCCTCTTTTAAATCTTTTCGTGCTTGAAGTTCTTGGTAACAAGTATATTTAATCAACGAACCAAAACCAAAGAACAGATTTTTGGCTTACAAAATACTCTTGAGCCATCCAAAGCCAGAGTGCAAACACTACAAATTCTTCTAAAAATATACACCTTTCATTTTAACTTCCATTTGTTTTTACTACTGGCCTGGCTCATGCAAGCCAAGGTCACTGCACTCGAGATGTGTCTGCTGGCCACTTGGCTACTGACAGGAGTTGTAGTGAATCACCTGGAACAATATCATCCATGGTCATCGGACACTGCATGTGGCTGATTGGAAATCAGGGCAACAAAGTCTTTTCTATGTCTCATTCATATATATCCCGTTTATACCTTATTCTTTTCATACCCCTCAAACTGGCGGAGCTGTGCTTTGTCAAAAGGAGTGAGGATTTACTGAAGTTTTGGGATTTCTGGTCAGTCTTTGCAGCTGGTGTTGACCTTCCTCTCTCTTTCCCATCAGCAGATGTGTTAATGGAGGAAGGTTGTGCTTAACTCTAAGTATGGCAAGTAACTGTCATTATTATTGCTTTCTTAAGGCTTATCATGGTGTTCTCTGTCCCTGAATTTGGCCTGCTAAACTCAGGGTAAATACAAACCTAACAGATGTGCAAAAAGGCTTCATACTCGTTACTTGTCATACACGGGTAAGCCTAGTCTAGAACTGCTGCGGAATTATTTCCCATCTTTATTCATGGATTGATAATGTTCATTTTCCTTTGCTGGGTTAGATTTGCTGAGTAGATTTCTGGGCATAAAAATGATATTTTGGAATGAAACCCTCACATTTTATAAATCATTCAAGCCAATTCAGATGCTTCTTTCTGCAGAAGTATTTCCTTATCCACAACCGCCTCCATCTAAACCTACAGTTTTCTGTTTGAGATAAAATTAATGAATTAACTTGGAGAATTAAATGAGACTTAAGAAATTCTGATGTGCTAATGAGCACTCGTAATTCCCACTTTCATCTTTTACAGCATCGTCAAATCTACCACAAGCACTAGGGAAAATGGTGGTCATTCGCATTTCGCCGTATATTTGCTCTTTATCTCCCAAGCTGACAGATTTCTTTTGGGCAACACTCGACTGGTTTAAGCTTCCACTCACAGTGCCTGGCAGGAGAGCTTCTATCTTGAGCTTATTGGGGGGAAATCAGGACTAGCTTTTGTCTGGAGATGAAGCCGTTTCTCTGTCTACAGCCCTGGGGCACCCAAGATCTGGGTCAAGCATCCTGTCCAATTCTGGAACTGCAGAGTAATTTTGGGTGGAAATTTCATTCTTTTTGGGCTTGATCAACACTTCTGGCCTCCAGTTCAGCTCCAAGGGGTCTTCAGCACTTTCAGCTGCTGGTTCTTCCCTGGTGAACATGTGAACGCCTTCCCAGGCCCCAGTCTCACTATAACTCCTTGAAAAGCCAACAGAGACAATCACCTGCCTCAGCTGATACATCCTATGATAGCTCCCTTAACCTCAGAAAATCTCCTGTTCTGCCCCATGTGAGGATCTGCCCTGAAGGATGCACAGGGAAGAGGTTTGTAAGGGGTGAGAAATAATCCAAAGTGTTTTATTTACGATACCGAGCTCTCAGCAATATAGACCAGACAGCCTCCGAAATCCTTCCTGGTGGAGAGATATTTATTGTTAACTCATAGTCTCATTTGGCTTCTATGGACCCCAAAAAATTGCAACCTGTCCCAAGCACATGCCCCTGCCGGGTTGCTTTTTTCAGTCACATCTTATGTTCTGCGCTTGCGTGACTGGGAGGTGACTCCCAGAAACAAGACTTGACATCATGAACTCCATTTCAGGTTTCTGCTGCAAAAGTCAAAGGCAGAATTTTATGAATCCTCCTCAAAACTTCTTCTACAGGAGGAGCTTTAATTTATGTTACCGATCAGCACAACGTGCTTATGTTTAAAGATCTGTCCCAAAGCATCAGCTGTTCATTTCCAAAGTTAAAATATTTTCCTAGCTAAAAAAAAAAGGTGATAAAGGACGATTTTTGCTACAGATGAGACACATTAAAGCATGCAGAGCTGTTTTAACTGGCAGAGACCAACCGGACTCCCCCTATTTATCCCTGAGAAACTGAACACCAGCGGGCAGATAGGAGTTTCTGTTCATTGCAGTCGAAGGAAAGAAGGAAAAAACAACTTCTTGGTGAATAAGAGTTATGGGGAAATATTGCATGAAGTTCTTTCCCAATCAGGCTCTTTATCTGTGAGCAAGTGTCCATATTCCATCTATCAAAAAAAAAATTATAATCTTCCTATCCTGCACTTTTTTTTTTTTTAATCCATGCAACTGTAAGCTTTTCAGGGCAGAGACTTGTGTTTATCAATTTTCTACCGACAAAGGGGCCCAGTTTCAAGTGGAGCCTCTAGGTGCTGCTGTGATACTAATAATACTAATACTCATAATTCTGCTAGTAAAAACTTTAGCTCAACGTCTGAGGCTTAAATAAGTTACATGGAAAAATGGTCATAAACCAGTCTCCACCCTCTGTCAAGTTCTGCAGGTTATTTTGCATCTGCAAAACTCGGTTCATGGATTGATGTGCATCCTATATATTGTTGGGAATGTTTTCTCTAGGAATCTCACACAAAAGCTGCAGCGTGACTTGTGGATAAAAAAAGCCACAGGAAAAAAATGCCTGAAGCTGAACCACTTACCTCCCTCCTCTTTCACATGCACACATGCCCAACTGCCTCTTTTTTCTTTTTTTTTTTCCCCCTCACTTTGTTTTATCAGTATGGTGCTAAATTACCAAGTCTGAAATTTCTTCGGCAAATAAGGGATGCATGCCAGAACACAAGTGCCCCGAGGGGTCTGAGTCTTAGGGGAAAAAGCCCTTAATTTCCAAGTTTATAGGTAGCAGCACTTTCTTGAAATTGGAAAATGTTCGATTCATTTATGAAAGAAATCTGCCACAAGGATATGCTGATGTTCACAGCTATTTCATTAACAACCCATTGTGATCAATGGGTTATAGGACAGGTTTATTTTGACACCTTTATCAAATATATTCTGGCCTCACCTACAGATTTTCCCAGTGAGCAAAATCTCCTTGTTGTGCAAAATTTCTTTAGTGAAAACCAGGTAGCTCTCAGAGTGAGTTTTTTTGTTTTTTTTTTTGGTCAAAATTAATCAAGCACCTTTACCCATGTGTGACTAATTTATGTGGAGCAGCACTTCAAATGCGCGCCCAGGCGGGCTGCTGTGCAGGCACAGGGCTAGTTAAGCATTTACTGCTCAGGACCCTGGTTTGCACAGCCAAGGTGCGAGCACACGAACGTCTCTGCCCAACAATGGTGGGGAACCTGACCCACTCACATGGCACCTACGATCCAAATATTTTATGACTTAATCCCAGGGAGATTGCCGGAGCACAGGATAAGGATCAACCTTGCATGTTCCTCCACTGGCTAAATAAATTAACATTCCGGAATTTCAGTGCTCGGATTTATCTCCCAAGCATGACTTGAACTGTCGACAGGGATTTTAACCTATTTATAGTTTCATCACAAGCCTGTAGCAAAGAATTCCCCCCTCTCCTACCCACATGTAAATAATATCTATTGCTACTGTCAGAGCTTGGCAGGGCAGCGACGGTTTTGAGGCAGTGCGGATCCTTAGCCTGCCTTTTGGTATCTCTCCACTTGTAGGCAAGCGCCTGGCAATCAGAGGAGGATTAATCGTCGCTATTAGAGCCCTGGCTTTCCTCTGCAACCTTCTTTTCCCAGGGATGATGAGTTAATTCAGCTGGAACAATGTTAGTTCATCAAGTTTTGTGGTTTATCTGAAAATCGAATTGCAGTAATTTCATATGCCGGCTGACTTAATGCCCGTTTAGTTCAGGTTTTAGACAACTCCGGTCGATGATCACAGCGGGTTTAAGAGGAAGCGTAGGTGGGATGAAACTGTAACACGGATGCCTTTTGGAAAGTGTTTCTTCCCCGTCACGGGAGCTGGTTGTGTTGACTGTCTGCACATGTGTTTCTGCATGTAGGATGTGTATCTGCCTCTTCTGAACCTCCGCTACAACCATCCACACGTGTACATTTGAAATAGCCAATGCAAACCTGAAAATTTTAAAATGAGTGTTTGACTTTTTATTGGGTGATAAATTGCTTCTTACTCTTATAAAGTCCGCAGGTGTTTATGTCCACTCTTGTATGCCTAGTTAAAGCTTTGGCTACAATAGGAATGCTTTGAAAATAGCCAGTCGCTCCTAAAATTGATTATTAAAATAGAATTACCTGTTATGCATTACATTAATTCTTGGAGGATAAAGCTGTGTTGCTTAACTCTTCCAATCCCTTTTGGCCTGGCATCTTGCTTAACCCTTCCAATCCCATCTTCCCCACTTTAGTATTTTCTTTTCTATCCTTTTGGTTTGTACATTCTGTTTTCAGATTGGGTAGTGCCCAGCTCTGAACAGTGCCCCAGAGCTTGCCACCCTCCCCAATGCCATGAGGGACTCTGGGACTGGAAAAGGTCTTCCAAAGCAGGCCCTCGGGCTATTTGGCAATTGAGAAGGCCTAAAAATTAAAAATTCACAGGAATTGAAGAGTTAATGGATCCCTGTTGAATTCTTATGCACGTACATACAAAAGGAAGTCCACAAAATCCATTTACTGCGCTTCCTACTGCCGGGTACAGTGTCTTTTTAGAGTTTGTCCATTTTTTAGAGCAGCTTCTGCAGAAAGTTTTGTTTCCAGGCAGAGAAGCCAAGGCTGCCCCAGGTAGGAACCTCTGACCACACCATGTGCAGCCACTGTGTGCAAGGTCCCAGAGTTTGTCTGGATGAGCAAATTGTGGGAAACAGGAGTGGACATAAACCTCATAGAGATTTCTTAGGTTGTATTTCAACAAGGATTACGGACAGAGTGCTCAAGAAAAACTCTCAAATCAGACATATTTTTTGGTCATGTAGAGGGCCATGCTCAAGGTCTTTTACTCTTTGGGTCGTTAAGAGAGAAAAGAGCCCTTCCAGACTGCCCCGCATATTGCAGGAGATGCAGAAGAAGGGCATCGCCGATGGAGTTTCCAAAATTCTCCAGAATTTTGGCTTGATTTCAAAACACACAGCTTCTGGGTGGACAGGAGGCCAGCACCCACATCAATCAGCCGCTGCCTTAAATTGCCGTCTCTAGTAGGTGTTAAAGCGAGCTAGCTAACGTGGGTTTCTCCTCCGACTTTTATCTTAGCACATGCTTGTGCTAAACTCGCCCAGCGGGGACTGTCTCGCCCGGCGGGTGCAGTAACCCTGAGCGTGAGAAAGGCCCAGGCTGGATTTGGAGGTTTCCAGCCTCTTCTGTAATGGAAGTAATGAACACTGCAAAGGAAAACAGCAACAGTGCTCAGCATCCAGCGCCAGAGCACGCGCCTTGGCAGGGAAACCTGGGGGGAAGATTTGGAGGAGGAAAACGAGGATATTTCTCCTGGTGGAACTCCCTTTTTGCTGCCTGTGCAAGGAGCCAGGGGGTGGACAAGCAGCAGAGCATCCCCCAGCATCGTGTTTTGGGCTTGGCTGTGAGGGCCATGGTGTGTTTGTTTGAAGGCGTTATAACATCTCTTCCTGCCGTGAGGAAGGGCCTTTTCTGCAAGGTTTCTGAGCCTTCCTCCCCAAGGCAGGAGCAAACTCAACCAGGCACCCGGATACCAGTCACTGAGCGGTGCGATGCGATGGATGACGGGAAAGTGGGGTTGGGTGGTCAAGCTTGGGTTGGGGTAAGAAGGACGTACTATTTTAGATTTTAATGGGAGAGGAAAACGTGCTCTTGGCTGGTTGTTTGGCTTCTGTCAGGAGTAGCATCGTGGCTGTTTCAGGCTGTAAGGAGGGGGTAGCAGCACCCGTGGGAGCAGCTTCACCCACACCTGGGCCCTACCAGCACTGGGGCACTCACGTGTCCCTGCCGTGCTCTGGTGGACACTGTGTATGCACTGTATATATTTATTTACCCCAGCTACAAAGTGCTGGGAGGGTCACACAGCAGTGGGAGCCGAGCTGACCTAACCGTGCACTGCCCCTGTGCACGGCTCACGGCTGTGCGTGCTCTGCAGCATCCCAGCCCCGTCCCCACCAGAGTCACAGAGGTCCTTCAACTTTTTTATTGCCTGCACATGCACCACTCTCTTTTTTTGGAGAGGATATGGAGTAATTTATTTTTTTTTTCACCCGAAGGCAGTCAGTGTTTTTGGTGGGGGAGGAGGAGGGGGCATGTGTTTTTTCTGCACGCTCCTCATTTCAGACCGGTAAATGCCCCTCACTGCCTGGCTGTGGGGCAGGACAGCATGGCTTCCCCCCCGCCACAGCTGGAGGTTTTGGGCTTTGGGGTGAGCCCTGCGAGTCCCCAAAGCCCCGTGCTGCCCTGGGGAAGGGGGTGCTGGGTGCAGCAGAGCACTGATCCCCCTGTGTCCCGCAGCCAGGCTAGGAGGAGGAAACCCACCCTCCAGCACTGTCGGCAGAGCCAGCCTGACCCGAGCAAATGAAAATAATCAAAAGTAATTAGAAGCGTGCTGGACTGCTCCTCGGAGATCTGTGCGAGAGAATAAACATGCCGGAGCCCTCCGAGCCACTGCAAAGGCCCATGTCTGAGCTGTTAGGTGCCCTGACCTTGTCCACATAAAGACGTGATTTATGAAGTGCAGGGCACAGCAGCAGGGCTTCTGTCTTCTCCAGAAGAACCAAATTACTGAGGTGGAGATTAACATGCTTTCAGTTGGGCCCATTTCCAGACCAAGGGAAATTTTTTATTTACATTTTTTTACCTTTAATTTCCTCCTCCTCTCCCTCACTCGAAAACTGCCTTTTGGCCAGGAGGGACAAGCCCAGCAGCGTGTGAGGGCAGGAGAGGTGGCTGCCACAGGGCACCAGTGTTGGGGGGGCCAAGGCAGCACTGTGATGCCCATCACCACTGCAAGGTCCAGCTGTTCCCCCTGAAATAAGCAGCAATGTTTGTGGTTTTGCTTGATTTTTTCATATTTATTTTTAAAGCTGATATCCACAACATAGGGTGGGAGAAATTAATGTGCAGAAATTGCGTCGCCTTTCTTGCTCGTCGCTCGTTTCCCAGGTCTGTCCCAGAGCGTTTGGATATGTTGGAGAGCTGTTGTTTTCTTGCCTGTTTGTTTTGCTTTGCTTTTCCTTTCTCGCTTCCCACTGGATGCACTCACCCAGCGTTTTAAACACTCGCCGCAGTGTTAGTCAGGATGCTCAATGTTGTGTTTAGTCACCTTGAGAAATATAACATTAAACCCCACTTAAAAATGCGGGTATGAAGTGGCTTGCTCTGCGAACGGGAGGATAATATTAAGCCTAATGCGAACATTTGCGGGATTTTAAAAAATCGCCAGCGACTTGTCTGATTTTTCACCATTGTCCTCCGCAGCGTTTGTCCGCAGGAAGCCCATTAAAAGTGGACAGTGCAGTTATTTCATCTGGCTTTGGCTGAGCTGCTTTGCTTTGCTTTAATGATGTGCTGGAATGCACGATGCCCATAGGGTCTCCATTATGAGAACTTTTACTTCTGGGACGACCATGAAGTTAAAGGCTTAAAAGAGGCATCAGTTTACAGCCTGGTGGGAATTACTAGCAGACTCGAGTACTAACTCCTTACTGCCTCCACTAATATAGCGACTTATTTTAAATAAACAATTGCAAAAGGGACCCCGTGGAAATGTTTGGGCCTCTTGAAGCGCCTCCCAAACCAAGGGGAGTGAGGAAAAAAGGGGCTGCGGATATGTCTAAAAGATTGTTGGGTGAGAGAAGGAAAATATATACGTGTGCATAGCTCCAATGTTCCCTTACGCGACCGGTGCTGCCCATCACCTCGCCACGAACCCCTCCGGCTCAGAGCGTCGGGGGGAATGTGCCTTCCTCCTCCTCTTCATCACGCTCCTCTACACGCCGCGCTCAGCCGAGCGGTGCGTAAAAGAATTAGCAAAAATAGGCTTCCCCCCCGCCAAA
>NW_009727971.1:0-18012 GCF_000703405.1 Apaloderma vittatum | reverse complement strand
TATATATATTTTTAATTTTTATTTTTTTTTACTGCTTGATTTATTTTTTTCTCTTTGATCTTTTATATTCACATAAGCTGTAGTACTTTAAGTACCTTTATTCCAAAACTAGTGAGTCCTCTTTACTGGAAGTTTTGAATAAAACCCGTTGTTAGTGCTTATATTTGATTAAAACCTTGTCCTGTCCACTTTTTAGTAGAGTCTTAACAAATCAGATAAAGATACGGTCTTGGAGGAGGAACAACTAGAAATGAAGATACACTGAGGTTAGACATTTATGATCAGTACAGGTTAGTAACCTTACCAAACTCAGTATAGGACATGTGTGATGCCTCTAGAGAGAAAGATTTCTCTCTCTAGAGAGAAATGGGTGCAGAAACACTGAAGTACCCAGCCACTTAGTTCAAATTCTGCGAGATTTCAAAGTATGGTATCTGTATGAGAAGAGATTTTGCAGAGGTTGCCCCGTCAGTAGGCTCTCGCCGCTCCTTGCCCTGGTCGTGGCCAAGAACCTCCGTGCTCCTTTCCCCACACCTCTGCCTTTGTGAGGTGATGGAAGGACAGTCCCTTTGCAGCTGCCAAGTGTCCACCAGGTGCTGGGATGATGGAGTTAGAGAGACTGGCACTTAACTGCAGGTCCAGCACCTGTGCCTGGCAATAATGGGCCACGTGGCACGAACAGAGCAGGAGGAAAAGCTGAGCAACAGAAACGAACGTTTGTTCACCCAGATGTATGCATGTGTATGTCACGGTAATGACAAATAGCCCTTTGTGGAGAATGAGTCAATCCCTGCCTCCCTTTGTTTTTTTTCTTTTAAAAGTTAATTCCATTGCTTGGTTCAGTATACATTTTTAAAACCAACCTTTCTTCCCCTGCTAAAGGGGAAGAAAAAATTCCATATGTTCAATTCCAATATTCAAGTTCCCTAATTAGGAGAACATGGTTAGTGTCTTTTTTGTATTTGTAAGTTCCAAGAACAGATTTTTTTTTTTTAATTTAGTTCAACTTAGATTTTTTTCATAAAGAAGCAGTCACGGCACAAATATAAGTCTTAAAAATAAGTAAAATTTAAAGATGACCAAAGAGAGAAAGAATGCTGTTTATTGTTCAGTCTCTGTCTGTTTTTTACATCTTTAGCCCCTGCTACATTAACTCCCAGCTGTTCCCAACCAATTCCCTTCCTTTTGTTGGAATGCAGCATTGAGGTAGTGACTACTTTTTTCTTTTTGCTTTTTTTAAAATCAGTGCTATAACCAACCTCATGCAAGTCTGAAGAGAATGTTTTCATATTTGGATGAGCCAGTGCAAGTTTTAATAAACTGTAAAATAGATTTGGAATAAGAAAATACTGTTTTATATTGTGATGGCTTTTGAACATTCATTTATTGTATGTTTGGGGCTGTAATGCCTCTTTGTTTTTCCTAAATAGGGATTAAAATCAGAAAATACTACCTCTGCACTATCTCAGAAACACTCAGTGGTAGTGCTTCTGTGGGGTCCCAGTTTTTGTAAGTTGTTCTGTTGTGAATTTTTCTATGGTGTTGATAGTGTTGAAGTGCAGTTTACATAGTTTTTTCTTTATCTGTTATCCAAGTTTTTGTTTGTAGTGAGGAGATATTGGTTGTAAGGAAAAAATGTATGCCCATGTGATGGCACAGAGAATCCTAGCTGCACTTTATTAAACTGAGTGGATTGGAGCAGCACCTGAGACTAATAACCAGAAAAATAGGAGGTAGAACAAAAGTTACCTTGGAGGAGGCAACTGCTTATTCTGAGGCTCTGAGGGAGATTTTTGGAACATCTTGAAGAAGTTTTCCTACTGATTAGCCCCACTTTGGATAGTTGGGAGTCAGAAAGCTGGAAAAGGTACGGGACAGAAGGAAAAGAGATTCTTGCTGACCTCTCACAAAACAGAGACTGCTGAGAGCTAGAAACTTGGAGAGCCTACAGTGTCAGCTTTAACCAGGTGAGTTCCTGCTGCATATTTGCTTTTATTTCCTCATAGTTTTCTGTGTCTAGTCTTCTGAAGAACAGAAGACACTACCTGAAGGTGAAAAGCCCTGGTAGGAGAAAATAAAAAGGTACAGATGACTGTTTTAGAAAAAGGATTGAGGAAGAGCAGTGAACAGTAGATGTGGAACAAATACTTCCATGGAGTTGCATGTGCTTTGAAACCTGTGCTTTGGCTTTTAAGTGCTGAAGGAAAACAGTTCTCCCCAGGTGGAGATGACTTTTTAAGCATTTAAAAAGCTTCTGGAGAGCCTCTGAAAGATTTGATGAAAGCTAACAGAGGTAGTCACAGTCACTTTGGGGATTTTAGGAAGGTATGGAGAGAAATAATTCATGTTTTAATATAACCTCTATCAGAATCATGGACCTGATTTGCTAATGCTCACTAACCTGGTATTGCTATCCAGTTTGATAAAGCCATTCCCTTACTAAATCACTTCTTTTGCTACTGTAGCTATCTTTTTTACAACTGCACTTTTCTAGCCTCAAAAAATACAGTTCTATGGCTATTGTCATTTGAAGGCAACAAATCAATGCAGAGATGTCTGAAATTTATATGGGCCTTTCTTGGTTTGCCTCTGCTTAATTTTTTTTTCCTTTGTCTTGCCATACTTTTGATCAACATCTTGGAAGTTAGCTGTGTTTTGATGGTCTCTTTATTAATTGCTGCTGGTTCGTTCTGTTCAGCACACTGTAGCCTCTTATTCTGCTCTTGAGATTCATGATTCATAACCATGAACTGGCAGTCACCTTTTTCTGGATGCGTGCCTAGATATACAACATAACTCTAACATCACCAGTCACGGTAAAGCAGTATATTTTTTACACACATCATATCACAGTTCATTTTCTTCAAATACATTTGTAATTCTTTGCAGGAGAGAAGTGAAAATGGCTCTTATTTTAATCTGTCCCCATCTTTCCTTGACTTAAACAGCTCAGCGAAGAGAGATGCCCTGTCGTGTTATTCTTTTAGGGGACATTCTCAGGACTAGATGATCTTTCTAGGTCCCTTCCAACCCCTGACATTATATGATTCTCTGTTCCCTAACAACCCCTCCCCAACTCCTGCATTCTCAATGACTTTCCTTATTTTTTGAACTCATTGCAAATGGCTTTTTGTCTGGTTCTCATCTCATACCTACTGGACACCGTTTCAGTAAGACAAAAAAAAAAAAGAAAAGTACGCTTGCCAAAGGCAGGTGAAGAATTAAGGGTTGCTGTAGACACTGGGACCCATCTCTAAAGACAGGCATGCTTCACAGGCACCACTTTTTCAACCCTGCTATCTCAGATGCTTTTTGGCAGAGGAAGGTGAAGCATACAGGTTCATGATTTTGGATTTCACTTTTACTTGGGAGTATTTTTAAAGGTTTTTAGAGTTCCTGAGATTTCTGTTCCCTCCTCTCGTACGGTAATATGTCACTAGGTTTGCATCTGACTGAAACGACAGGTATTTTGTCACGCATCTGTGTGGTGCAGCAAATTGCCACCAGTTTGGCCATGTACGTTCACGTGCTGTGAATTGCAGAGGTGAGGACTCTGATTTCCCAATTGTGTTATGGCTGACAAAGTGGCTTCTGTTTCACTCCTCCTATCTGTGGGAGGTGATGGTCTCCCCAGCTGCTGCTACGCCTGACAGGGTGTGTGGTGAACTGGTTTGCGTGAAACAGTTGTGATGGAGAGACAGCCTCCTGATCAAGCCTGTTGCAAACACAAAAGTAACTCCAAGAAGATTTATAATGTCAGCATTCCGTGGGCTTGACGTGGGTGAGCAGTGAATGGACAGGATGGGTGTAGTTTTACTTGGGTCTGATAAGTATTTTACAGTTAAAAATGGGATGTAGATCTTCAGTGCGAGTTAACTTGTCATGTGCAGCCAAAGTCATCAAAAGTAATGTGAATCAAAGCCCCAAATTTTACAAATGGTCTGAAAGTCTGGAATTGGATTCAGTCATCTTTCAGGAATGTAAGAATTTTTACTCTGATGTGTGCAGATTCCCAGCTTTCTCTTGGGAACTGGTTTATGATTTCCCCTTCTCATCCTGCTACGTTGAAAAATCTGTATCATCTCTTCATGATCCTGCCAGCTCCTCTGAGACTTTAAATCCGTAAAGCTCAGATGAGTCTGCAGTAGGTGAATTTTGAAGAAGTAAGCACCATCATGTGCTTAAGATTGTAAACAACTTAAGATCTCTCATAGCAGTCATAAAAACCTGCCACTTACAACAATGTATTGTAGTAAATATAAAATGAGCTATAATTGTATTACAGACGGGACTCTGCACATGCCAGACAGTCTTTCCTTGCTCAAGAGTTTGGTTTAAGTGGACGAGTCTCTTGCTTAGATGTCGTGGAAACAGCACAGTTTGCCTTTGTAAGGAATATTCTCATTTCTATATTGCAACTTCTTTCTTTCTTCAGTATCCCTGTAACATGTGAAAACATTCTTTTATATGAAGAAAAAGGGTGTGCTTAACATCCTCTTCCCTTACCCTTCCTTGTGTGATGACTGAACGTCTGTGGTTTTCTGTTTCTTTAGATCACTGAGTTGAACTTAGTACAAGCAGGAGAATGAGACTCAATGTGTGTAGTGCCACGGTAAGACTTTCTGTTTTCCCAGAGTACTTGGTTCTTGGCAGGAGAGCAGGGTCTGTCTCATCACTGAGCCTTTCACTTCTGCCTTCTGTTGATATGTTTGGGATTGGTCATCCTGAGCATTTTCAGATATAGATATATATAGATAGATAGATAGATATATGTGGAGACTGGAAGATGGCAGCTCTCCCATCAGATATTTCTTCAGGCTTGTGGGCCAGTCTCCTCAAGTCCAAATCACCATAGGTCGTAGTGCTGGCAACAGCTCTGTTTAAAAACTGGATCCAAGTATAGCCTTGTTTTTGAACAGGACTCGGGCTATGGTTTGACTACAAACAAACTTTACAAACCTCTCAAACATAGCTCGATCCTGTGTCTGTTGGATTTGGTCCATAGTGTTTCCTAAAGCAGTACAGAAAGAAATTGCCTTGATCTGCATGCTCTGAAAACTTATGGCTCCAGGAGTTGGATTTTCATCTTATGCCAGGAGAGTAGCTTTGTAAATATTCTTTCATGGGGTAGCTTTTAATTTGGGTGTGGGGTTTCTTTGTGCCTCTACTGGTAACGATTGATTTGGCACTAATTCGGAATCCATTCTGGGTGTTTTGGCCAGCCAGTTTTCTGACCCACTGTATTGTTTTTCGTCTCACAGGAATCGTGTCATCACCCTAAGTGTTCCTGTGATTTCCCCAAGTCACAGGAGCAAGTTTAAACAGATACAGCAACAGGGCTTAGTTTGAATTTGATAGAAGGAAGCTATTTGCAGTCTTGGAGTCAAAATATTAAAACCTTCCACTTCATGGAAATTGATAATCTTCAGAATGGTTCCTAGAAAAGCACTGGGATCTCTTAATGTTGCCATGGGCACATGTGGCAATTTAAGCAGCTACCTTGAACCTCGAGTTTGGGGAGCCTGATTCAGCAGAGCACACTTTCAGTAAAAGGTCACCCATTCTGGTTCATGGGATCGGTTAGCACCATTCAAGCCCAAGATTAATCCATATAGTGAGTAATTAACAGAAGCGAAGCAAAAAAAATACGTGCATACAGTGGTAATTCATCACCACTGAAGCTGGTGAATTTTTAGTTTTTATTTTTTTATGGGCTGAACTGTTAGGGTTAGGGCTACATAACAGCAAATGATTTCCTGACCTTCCTTCAGAGGTAGGTTTAATGTAGTGGCTTCTGGTATTTCCTTCCCTTCAAATGGCCTTGGGTAAGGTGTTGCTTCAGAACTGGTTAGCGAGATGAAGAGAACTGAGACCTGGTTTTGGTCTAACTTCTCTCCCTCCTTTGCCCCAGTCACCCTCCTTGCATTGGAAATCAATGTGGCCTCACATAGGTGGTGTATATATATATGAGAAGCCTAGTCAAAATTCGTTATTTCTACAACTGTACGTGGCATGCCTGAAACATGTGACATGCCTGTCACATAAACAGGAAACGAGCCTCATAGGTTTTTAGCCATGGTCTGTTCCCTAATCCAAATAACCTTGTTAGTCATTTCCATGTGGTAACCTTTCAGTGCCACACGCTTTTGGAAGATGTGGTTGTAACTGGCTTCCGCATGCTGGATAAATACACAGATACTAGATGTTGCTTACACATTTAAATGGTTTTCCGAAATCGATCTGAGGCACGAATACGTATATGTAGAGCAGTTGCAGGTGAACGCCTGCATGCGTCGAGATTATTATTTACACAGGAACTGGGCTGGACCTGCAGCGCGAGAAACAAGGTTGGGGGTTCTCTGATCATCTGAAGTTTCTGATGACAATAAGTAGTAAAATCCAGAGAGTAAAGGATACGTTATTAAAAATCTTGTCCGAGATGGAATACAATGTACTTCTTAGTGCTGGCTATTATGTCAATAGAAGCTGGCTTCATTTCTTCACAAAGAATACCATGTAATGTAAAAATAGACTGATGATATCCCCTTTAGACATATATAATATCCAGGCACTCTCACTTTCTGTATTTTTGCATGTGTAATCTGCAGATTGTATTCTATGTCTGGTTTTTGGTTTTCCAAGTGCAGAACTAGAACATTTTCTGTGAGGTTCCTGCCTCTCATTCCTTGTAGCCTGCTCCCTTTTTCCAAAGCCTTGCTTCCTCTGAGCTCTCGCAGAGTGCAGCAAAAGTGCTGGTTAATGAAGTAGAGTCTATGTTAATGTGGTACTATGAGAAAATATTTAGTGTATACCTAGAGAAACAAATAGTTATATTTAGTTTTGTGTTGTTTTGTTTGTTTGTTTTTGTTTTCTTTTGTTTGGGTTTTTTTTAAATATCCTGTTTATTTTTTGTGGACTGTATGGAGTTTAGCTTCCAAACTGCAAGTCTGACATTGTTAACCTGACGTTGCTGGTTCACTACTAAGGTATAAATTCTGTGATTGGAATTGAATTTTAAATTCCCTTTCTTTAGAGAGAGCAGATTCTAGAAGACCTTCTTTTTAAAGCACAGGTAAGCATAGAAAATAGTGATTTACTTCACTCAGAATGGGTGTGTATGCATGGCAGTTGCACCCTTTAGTCACTTCTCAGAGGAGCGCAGGTCTGAGGGTACCAGCCAAGCAAACAGGTCTGTGGTGTGAGTAGGAGGTGACTGCTTGTTGCTGCTTTCTAGCAGTATCTGTTGCGAGCTGCGTATACATTTTCTCTGTCAAAATAGTAGAGTACCTGAAATTACATGAAAATGGAGCTTAGTCCCATTTTTATAATACCGAGTAGCTAGCAGCTGGCACAGCAGTACTCAGAGCCCACATCTTCATGTGGAGGTCTTCTGCTTCATAGGTGCTTATACTCTTTATATACACTGCAGCACCTCTAGAAATGTTACTGGACTAAGTGTTAAGAAACTAGTTGAGAGGCTGTGGTATCTGACAAAATGAAACATGCATCGTGTGTAGAATCAGGCCAAGGCTGGAGTGGCCTGATGGATGGTGGTGTTGATGTGGTACAATGATTTTGGAAATGGTGTTAATGGCAGGACGAAGTCTGGGATGCGTCACTTTATTTTGACTCATCAAAAGTGCTTAAGTGATGATCTCCTGTGGGTTTGAGGGATTTTTGTGGGTTTTTATGTTTTGTTTTGTTTGTTTGGGTTCTGTGTTCTCTTTTTCCTAGAAAGCTGAATGAAAAGAGGTGGGAAATTGTAGTCCTGAGGAGGGGCCATACAGGGATGTGCTTCTCTTCCTTCCTTGCTACCTCCCCTAAGTGTAGGTCTTACAGTAGGAAATGGAAAAATCTGGAGGGACGTGCTCCATGTGGTTTCGTTCTGGCTAAAACTGGCCCAGCAACACGGGGAGAGATCTTGCAGTGGAACGGATGCTGTGCTCTTCAGAGGAAGTATGAATTTTGGCCTCTAAAAACATCAGTCTAAAAGCCCAAGGGCCATGAGGAGAGGGGAAAATACTGTGAAAAAAACCAAAGTACGCTTCAGATGCATACAGATTTGAGAGAAATTCTTTCAGGAGTGCTCTATCTGAAGCATATTTGAGCCTCGTACCTGTTACGTATCTGCAGAAGCGCAGTAATTCCCAGTTGGGTGATGGGCCAGCTGTATCATGCGTCCTTTCAGGTGGTGTATGGTATGGACAGAAGGACTTTGTGATAGGGATTAGGTAAAATTGCAATGGAAGGTGTTTTGCAGTCTCCTTGTGTACCTTATTTCAGTTATTAATCACCTTCGTAGCTGGAATGTTTCTTCTACTATTTGGTTTAAATTTGCCTTTCTTCAAAAGAAACTGATTACTTCTTAGTGTGCTTTGGATGGTGATGCAGCAAATCATACTAAAACTGTACGTAGAACATACCTTTCTTCAGGACATAAAGGTGTTATGGTTCCCACTCCTTCCAGTACTTTTCCAGTGCTTGGTGAAGTTTTCCTTTGCGTTCCCATTTGCTAACACCTTTTCTAGTGTAAGGTACGTGAAACTGAGCACTGGAGCCTACCTAAGGCCTTATCCATACATCAAAGCTATTGAGTGGAGAGCAGAGCAAACTGAAACAATGACTTCATTTCTTTCCTGTAACACTTATCTTAATACATCTCAGAATTGCTTTTTGCAACAGCATTTCCAGTTTGTGGTTTCCAAGCCTTTTTAGTAGGATGAGCGCCTGGCCAAATGGTTTTGTTTTATAGTTACGCATGTATATATTTTATACAAAATATTGTCTCTTGCACTTGCTTTTAGTGATTGTCACCTCACAAAAAATACAACCAAGTTCCACCATATTTTCTTGGGAATCCTGATGAATTCATCATCTTGTGATGCTTTCATAAGGCTCTTGTGAGAATGAGCAATGAGAGGAGGAAAAAAAGTTCACCCAATTCCAGGATTCTTACATGTATAATTGAGCCAAAATCTTATTTTTTATTGCCTGGAATTGATCACAGGGAATTACAGTTTAGTCTTCAGAGAAGATTAAGCTAATTGGCAAAGATAGTTCCCTTGCATGCCTTTTCTTTTTTTGACTCTGTTTCTCTGATACCTTTTTAAAACTAAAAAGATTGGGGTTTTTAAGTATTTACTGTTCTTTCTTAAATAAGTGTTGAAATATTTATCCAACAAGCATTTAATAATTACTGTGGGTTGTTTTTCTTTTTTCCTTTAAAACTAAGGGGGAAAACCTTCAACAGTTGCGTGAAAATGAAAAAGGGAGGCAAAAAGATGTTTTGGGTGTTTTTTTTTCCTTTTCATTTTATTTCAGTGGAAAAAAATGTATGTGCCATCACCTTTTTCATAGATCACAAGGGAAAAAAGTTTTCTTTTACAGGCCAGACTTCAAAATGTTGCCTTTGATTTTTAGAATGTATGAATTAAGAAAGTATGTGGTTAAATAACTAGCATTAGTTTGATACTTACCGTCTTCTTCCAGAAAGACCAACCATAAAGTCTTCAGAAATGACCTTCACTAAAATACATGCTGCCCTGTTGTCTGAGCTTGAGAGCTCACTATACTCACTGTATTACTAATGTCATTTATGAAAAGTTCTGTTCTAAAAAATGATGGTAAATAAATGTGATTTAAAATTAAATGAAAGGTCAGAAGAATGGACTTGTGACATATAAATAAGGTTTAATTTTATGTATTTTTAATTTTTTTGCCCCCTCTAGATATGGTTCTGCTCTGCTTGCTAAAGAATAACACATCCAAGTTGTTCTTGTTTAGTTGCATGTCTTTGAAGATTCTGGTCGGTAGCTTCTGTCTCTGCTCTTATCTGAAGAGATTGGGGATTTTGTAGTTTATGGTTAAGGAGATTTTTCTGCCATCTTGGCATTTAATACTATTCTAACAAAACCAAACCAGAGTCAGTTGATTAACAGGGCAGACCACAAAGATAACTGCACCTTTAATTTTACATAGACTACTGGAATGTCCCTGCCCTACAGGTTTCTTTAGATTCTACAACCTGAAAATGATGAAAATATGCTGCAGAGATTTCTAGCAAAAAAATTATGGACAAATTATCATGTTAAAAGTGAGTAGAAATTTGGGGAGGGGGGAGAAGGGAGAAAAGCTTTGTGGTTGATTTGGGGAGGTGAAGGGCTTTTGGGTTGGGTTTGGGGTTTTTTTGAGGGAAAGGGTTTGGTTTGGGGCTTTTTTTTGCATCTTTTGTTTTGTAATGAATTGTAGCAAAGACCAGAAAAGCAAGAAGGGTTTTCCTTCTACTTCATTGACTCTTGAAGTCCTTGAGGCACTGAGATGGGTAACTTTGTAGCTGCAGAAATAGCTTGCTGTTTAATAGGGATAAATGCAATGCCTCCCCTGCAACATGAATAAACAACTGTGTGCATCTGAGGACTAGATAGGCAAGAGCATCTTTAGTGGTTCTAGTTGACCTATTTGGCTGGTACTCACATCTTTGCAACAAACCTGGAGGTCTTAAAACGTGCACGGAAAGCTACTTTGAGGAGGAATAGCTCAAGCCCCTTTCTCTGCTTGGTGGAGAATAGGACAAGAAATAGGTGTAAACTGCAGAAGAGAGAAATTCCCTTCAGTAAAGACAGTAAAACACTGTAACAAGTTACCTGGATAGGTTTTGGTCACTGGAGATGGTCAATGACAAGTTAGGAAAATGCGTATTGGGAATAGGATGCGTGTCGTCGATGCTCTCTTGGATGCTGTCCTGCTCTGTGCTGTGCCTGAGTATTTCGGGCTCAGTCTGAATGTTTAGGAGCCGAATTCTGCCAGACATGCTGATGTTGAGGATCCCGTTCTCAGTCGAGCATATTTTCATTCCTATGGAGAAATACTGATTTAATACAAAACAGGCAGGAGTATTTTTCCCCTCTTCTCCTTCTTCCATACACCTGTGTAGTTAAAATGAAGAGTCTAACAGCTAAAAAAAATAGCAATTTGCACAGCTATCCTAGTGACAAATCTCACTTTCTGCTGGAGAGCTGTTCTGCTCATAGCATTTAATCTTTATTGGGAAAGGTTGGAGTATGGATGCCTCATACCAGACCATCTGGAAAAGAACTTTTCCCAAAGCTTATCAATATTCCAAACAGGAACCTGTCCTGGAGTCTTCGCTCTCAGGACTGCAAGACTGGAGAAGCGGTGACACCTATAATGGCAGGGCATTAATGACTTTGGAGAAATATTTCTTTTGTAATTGGAAATGATACAAACAGCGTTACTAAAACTGATTGTTGATGCAATTTTTATTCTTGTCATAGATGTGGTTATAAGAGTGGATTCACTCTAAGGAGATGACATCAGAATTTTTATGCACAATTAGATGGACTGATTTAACCCACAAAATGCTGTTTTTCCATAACATCAGCTGAAGTAAGCAAGAATTTGAATTACTTTACTGCTTACTTTTTCTACAGTTGGATAGTGACACAGAAGAGGCAAAATGTTGTTGACATGATTCTGAAACATAGCTTAAGAGCTGAGAGCTCTTACCTGAGATCTGGTTTTGTTGTTTGTTTGTTTTGGATGGTTTCTTTTTGTCCAGTGTTTGGTATAAAATATGAGAAATTGTTTTAAAGACGAAATCAAGATTCCTGTCCTTCAAGAAACTTCTCGTTTCTCAAGTAAGTTTGCTGTTCTAATCCTTGAATTCTCCACTTACTCTGCCTGTTTTACAGTAAGTAGGTACACCAAGTCAGCAGCAGAAAGGTATGGTGGTGGGGAGGAGAAATTTCAGCAAAGTATTTTTAAGATCTAATGGCTATGAAAAGCCTTCTGTCAGATCTTCGCTATTGGTGACTGACTTCATTCAAGTACTCGGTGTCTTTTATCAGTCTTGTTACGCAAGAACGAAATAGCACTAGGAATATACTGTGGAACAAGCGGTAAGCAAAGACAAGGGATAGTGTGTGTATCTATGTATACATAACCTTGTATTTAGGTGTTCCTCTGTTCCTTTTTTTAATGTTTCATTCATTGATAATCTGAGTAGTCTGTCTCCAGCTAACCAGAGAGTTGAGAGTTGGAGCACTAGCTGGCAGAGCTGCTAGCAGAAATGGGCAGAAAATCCGAGTCTATGCTAATTTAGGGATACGTAGATAGATACGAAGCTAGAAAATTTGGAAAGAACTAGATGTAGCTTTTGACACTTATCTATGGGTGTTTCTTTCCACAGCACTGTGAGAAAGACATGACTGATAGATTGATTTGAATCAAATAAACAGCTGATTGCTTAATGCTGAGGAGCTGAAATAGAATAGTTGATCAGAAAGAAAAAATTCAGTCGTTTGGTCTGTGTCCTCCTCTACAAAAATTGCAAAACATCAAATGAATTCAGTTGAATCTGGTCTGAAAAGGACGGACAATATTGATGAGTTATCTGAGGTGAAAACTGCAGATTTCTCTACTTCATTCTCAGCTAAAAAGATGAAGTCCTTTAACACTGACTTATGCAACAAGGCAACTCTTTGTACTTCTCATATGAAGTTTTTACTTTGTTCCCCACGCTAATAAGGTGCCTTTAACCAGCAGTTCTGTTTCTATGTTAAATTTATGATTTGTATTTTGTTCCTGGTTTATGTGAGAAATAAGATGGCATTCCTATGTAACAGCAAAATCTTGCTGAAAAGTGAGAAACTAACTGTAAATGACTCCTTAAATAGGGTTACAAACACTTGCTGCTAGCCTTCTGTGAATAACTCTCCAAAACAAAACTGAGACGGAATTCATGCTGGCAGAGGTGTGACATATTTTATGTTTTGAAGCCTACTGAATGCGCTCACAATAAATGTTCAATGTGTTTAGGTTCCTCAGGTTGTTAAAAGTCTGCCATGGCCCAACAGGGGAAATTTAGGATTATGATGACGAAGTATTGCTGTGTGATCGGGATACATCCAAGCGACGTGACAAAAATACATAGCGCTAGCTTCCCCTTCCGGCCAAAAGGAGTAAGTGACCCTGAAGGTGGGAGTCACAGGAATTATTTCTCAGTTTTATTTCTCTGTGCTAAAGATAAATGCCAGTTCTCAGAGAACAAATCAGTTCTTAACTGCCACTGGCAGTGGCGCAGGAAGTGCTGCTGGAACATCTTTGCTTCTTGCAGTGTAATATAATGATGTATCAAGATGAGGCTGCTGTTGGAACATAGAATTCTTTTCTAAACATGGGCTTAATTTGGAAAGCAATTAGCTAAAAATACAAACATCTGGACAGAAAGATTCCCACTGTCCCTTCTAGACCTCTTTCTGCTGGTGCTAGAAACAAATATTTTACTGCTTTTCATACTCCATATGCAAATTTTCCCTATGCAGCTGCATCAGTTATGATTGTAACTTTGGTTTTTTTTCCTGGAGTTTGGGGCTTTTTTTGCTTGCCTTTTTGTCTTATTTCAAGATTCTTTTGCAGCATTAGCGTAAGTTTTGTAAATATAAGGTACACTAGCAAAAATACACGTGATCCAACATACTTTTTAACAAGCCCTTTCTAAGTTAGTTTGCCAGCCTTTTATGTTGTATTAGTACGTTTCTGGATGGGTCGATCATGTAATATTGAATCTTAGCAGCATCTTGCCTCTTGGTCATTTTCACTCCCACCTGCTACAGCTGTCTGTAAAAATGGGACATTCAAATTACTAAACAATTTTGTATTAGAAGGTGACTAAAGTCTTGCTTTTGGGGGCATGTTGGAGAGTAAGCATGCAAACACAACCCATGTGCACACAAACGTACACACCAGAGAAACAGAAACTTCCTGTGTGATAAATGATAGCCTCATGTTTAAGACCCTGAGGTGGACTGCAGGAAACAGGCTTCCCTGTTCATACTACGGGTTTGGTCAGAATTGGAAACACTGAAATTTTCCTATATCTCGGTCTCTAATGCTGATTATCAGATTTATCGTGGGCTTGGTCTTCCTCTTCATCCTGTGGCCCTAAGTGTCATCCTGGAACCAAAAATGTGTCTTGATATGTTTTGCTGCAATGTTATGTTCCTATGGACAACTTTACCCGCTATCTCACTTCCAGCAATTGTGGTTTTCACCTGCTTGTGAAGTACTCAGCGTAGGGATGTTGAGACAAAGACCTCTGAGCACTGATGCTGTTGGAGATGCAGGGAAAAACACTTGAATGCATGAAAGATTATGTCCTTACCCTCAATCTTCAGACTGTCTACAATGGTAAACCGAGTTTGACATTCATCATTCATTCCTGGCCCCGGTGTATGTATGCCTCACCTTGTGAACTAAGGTGTATTCCCTTCTTGGCGTGTAAGGTTGTGTTAGTTTCATACCACCATGGGCCAAGGGAGAAGGAGGATTTTATTTAGTCCCTTGAAAGTGTGAGTCCTCTGCTCCTGTCTTTGTCAACTCCTACAGAACTTAGAACTTGCAGCCAATCAAGCCTTTCTTTCAGCGAGAAGTAGCTGGGAATGAGGGTGCCTTGTCAAGGTCAAGTGTCAGATTGTGTTACACTTCTGATGTTTACTAGTATACTTGCTATGGTTTCAATGCTGCATTTAAAATAATCAGGAGGGGGCAATTAATGATTTCCTTTTCAGCTGTGCAGTTATGAACTACATGAGAAATGTTTTGTTATGAGTCATTGGTGACCGTGGAGAAGAACATGCTTTTTAAGCCAAGCTTTTAAATACTTTCTTAACTGAAAGAAAAAGATTTGTATTTTCCTAGCAAGTGACTTGCTTTTACGGAGAGTAATCTGTATAAATAATGATTGGGTTTTTTTGCCCATATAATAATTTCATTTTTATTTTCTATGAAATGTGAACATTTACAGAAAAGATAATTGCTTTTATAAGAAAATACGTTTTTTCTGTCCCCCTTATGTCATTTATATCAGGCAGTTCATCATGAACAATTAAATCTTGTGCATAAACAGTAGAAATATTTCCTGTAATGGTTGATGTAATTTCTCACTAATGTGCAATCATAGCTCAGTTCATACCAACAAGAAAATGTTGAGGTCATTTCTATAAGCTTTTGTGAAGAAAGTTCACCTTCCTTGTTGTCATGGTTTAACCCCAGCCAGCAAGTAAGCACCACACAACCACTCACTCACTTACTCCTCCCCTCCCCAGTGGGATGGGCAGGAAAATTGGGGATAAAAAGTAAACTTGTGGGTTGAGATAAGAACAGTTTAATAACTAAAATAAATGCAAAATATAATAACGATAATAGTAAGGTAGAGCTTTCTTAACACCCTTTCCATCCTCACAGGGGGAGAAAGAGCTGATGAAATAAAATCTCATCTCTAAGAAATAAATATTTCTTCTTGTAATTGATGTGAATTTCATAATTCTCCAACCATAAGCAGCAGTGACTGTAGGCATGCCAGACCTTTTAATGTGTTGAGGGAGGGACCAATAGAGAGTTCCTAACAGAAGTACATCCTTATATGTTCAGGAAAAAGCTGAGGACTTCCAAGCTGATGCTTTTTATTTAATTTCATCCATTATTTATCCTATTGTAACTTCATTTAGATCATAGAGATCGCTAGTTTGGTATTAGCCTTGGCAGCACGTTGCTTTATAGTTATATGTCTATGAACATGTTAAATGTCATTGTGATAATAATGCACACAAAGATTACTTCAGGACTTCTTAAAGAGGAGTTGAACAGAGCAGTGAGGTCAGAGTGCTGCCAGAGAAAGGAAGAACGAACGAATCCAACTAAAACTGCGAGGGGAAGCCAGTTAAACGGGAATGTATATTTGCGTGGTGGAACGTGGCAATGATGCTAACGGTAATGGTGCTTCTGCTGTGAGAAGTTACAGACTGCTCTTTTTTCTCTTGTTTTATAATGACTGGGACTCAGTTGCATGTTTTGTCTGAAGACTTGTGCTTCCTCACACCCTTACTTTGTGGCACAATACTTTGTAATGCTTCACAGGGTGTTTGATTTAATATTGGCTCAGAGGGAAGACTGCTGTTTCATGAGTAACCAGCAGTACTGCTTCCTTTAACATCTGGGGTAGATTTGCAGCAAGGAGTTTAGAACAGATCATTTCCCTTAAATCTTGGACAAGCTCACAGACTGTGATGGTATAACTATGAGATGCACATTTTTATTCTGCTGACACCCCTGGGGAAAAGAAGCAGAGAGAATACAAAAAGGAAGATTACTTAAATTTGAAATTTAAAAAACCCCAACAAACCATGGCCCGGCCCCTTCTGCCCCCCAAAAAAATTTGAAAAAATATAAATGAAGTTAATGAAGTACCCTCCTGAATGTCACTTAGGATGTTAAATGAATTAATAATGACCAGGTGAAGGAACATATGAGCCAAGACAACTCCATATGTTGGAGATCAGAAAGCACAAAAGACAGTGAGCCTGACCAAAATTTATTGGGCTCTGTGTAATAAAGACCAAAAAAAAATACATGTGGTCACATAAGTTAAAAAAACATAGGGGAAACCTAAGAGCACTGCATGATATGACAGAATGTAGATTATGAAAACTCTAGATATGGTCCAGCTTCTAAGGAAATATTTTGCCTATTTTGGGTGAAGTTAGAGTAACATAAAATCAGAGGTGCTAGAAGAGGACACAGGTGTAGGAGACCTGTGTAATCTCTATTCCAGAGTACTAAAAAAATGGGTGTATATAATTGACATTGCAATAGGAAGTCTTCCTATCGTATCTGACATTTGGAGACTATAGGCTCTGACTGGAGAAAAGCAAACTTAGTGAATAACAGAGTTAAGGGAAAAGAGTGGGAAAAAAGGAGGTCACTTGAACAATTTGGATTTCTACACCTCACCAATGTGCCAGGTCTTGAAAGCCATTCTTGTAGACAGACTACTCTACAACACACATGTGCTTGTTCACCATCCTAATGGATTGCCAGTGCAACTGATGAACTGTATAAAATAGGAGAAGTTTTGTTCTTAACTGTTGAGTGCACAGTTTAATCTCATTCCAATTATTCCGGTCCACAAGATTATCATAGACAGAGAACTGAACAATCCACTCTCCAGCTTTGACAAAACGTGCAGTTTTGCGTACCCATTCATCTAGCTCTTGCAACAAGGACAACAACAAATGCATTCAGTGCAATAAAAGGTGGGATCAACAATCTATGATGAAACCAGAGGAGAATGGCTATTTTTAGATGTTGGTTCTGTTATTAAAATAATAGCGGAGATGTGCCACCTGGGTTTAAGCAAAGCACAGAAAGCCTTAGAAAACTTGTTTCAGGAAGAGAAGATAGTGACACCTGCTAACTGATGAACAGAGATCTGGTGAAATGGCAAGACAATGCGGGGCTGTTTTGAAATGGGAATTCTTGCCTGCTTCTGCTGTGGTTTCATCACGTGCTGGTAGGGACACAAAATTGCATGTTTCCTCAACTCTGACCAGTGGATTGTTCAGTTCTCGGTGATTATCTTGTGGCTGAGAATAATAGAAATGAGATAAAATTGAGCATTCAGAAGTCAAGAACAAAATTTTCGTTAGAGTCCAGCAGCTGCACTGCCCATCTGATAGGACTGTGAACAACTCTAATGCATTTTGGAAAAGTGCTAACATCAATGTAAGGCGTGAGTTACAGCTTGTGTGTGTTGCTGTTTATTGGAAATTGGAAATTTACTCGATATTGGAAATAAATCCATGTACTGTAGCAAGAAGAGGTGTGGTAAAGGGATGGTGCTGAAGGAACAATGAAAAATGAAAAAACCAAAACCTCTGACCACCACAAACCAACATTCCACGAGATAAAAGTTTAAAAATGGCATTTGTTTAACATGGCAAAATGAAGACTGAAAAGAAATATGATTTAATAAACGCATTTGCGGGTTTAAATACTCCCTCTCCCTTCCCGGTGTTTGAAAATAAATCAGGGAATAGTAAACTGTTGCGCACAATTTCAAAGTGGACGTTTTTAAAGATTTCAGGCCGGAAGAGAAATTAGGATTTGGAACACCCTTTCTGCCCAGGCCAGGGCCGGGCCCGGCGACACACGCCT
>NW_009727970.1:18162-18413 GCF_000703405.1 Apaloderma vittatum | reverse complement strand
AGAGGTGATTCTCCCCCTATACTCTACTCTTCTGAGACCTCACCTCGAACACTGCGTCCAGTTTTGGTGTCTCCACCATATGAGGGACATGGATCTGTTGGAGTGTGTTCAGAGGAGGGCCACAAAGATGATCCAGGGGCTGGAGCACCTCTGCTATGAGGACAGGCTGCAGGGGCTGAGACTGTTCAGTCTTGAAAAGAGAAGACTTCGGGGGGGCCTAATAGCTGCCTTTCAATACCTTAAGGGACCCT
>NW_009727970.1:6700-18023 GCF_000703405.1 Apaloderma vittatum | reverse complement strand
CCTTAGTATCAAACAAGTATCTCTTTTACTGTCAGAAATTGATTTTTTTAAAAAAAAACAAAAACAAACAAACAAAACCAGTGCATTTAATCAGGTACTTACCCCAAGATTCTGCTCTAGTTGAGAGGCGTCCCTGTCCAGGACAGGGAGGTTGGATTAGATGATCTCTAAGGCCCCTTCCAGCCTATGCCATTCTACGATTCTATGATTCTATGAAAGATGCCTATAGGAAAGCTGGAGAAAGGTGTTTTATGGGGGCCTGTATTGATAGGACAAGGGGCAATGGCCTGAAACTGCAAGAGGGTAGATTTCGATTAGACGTAAGGAAGAAATTCTTCACCATGAGAGTGGTGACGCACTGGAACAGGTTGTCCAAGGAGGCTCTGAATGCCTCATCCCTGGAAGTGTTCAAGGCCAGATTGGATGGGGCTTTAAGCAGCCTGGGCTAGTGGTGGAAAGAGGTGTCCCTGCCCGCAGCAGCGGGGTTGAAACTACATGATTTGAGGTACCTTCCAACCTTAACCAGTCTATGATTCTTTGATTGTTATTCTCTGCTATGTGCCTTTTAAAAACCCTGGTTGGATGACCGGACCCAGAGAGTGTTGGTGAATGGTCCTGCATCCAGTTGGCATCCAGTGACCAGTGGTTTCCCCCAGGGATCAATATTGGGCCCAGCTCTATTCAATATCTTTACTGACAACCTAGGTGAGGTGATTGAGTCTACCTTTAGTAAGTCTGCAGACGACACCAAGCTGGGGGGAGTGTCGATCTGCCGGAGGGTAGGAAAGCACTGCAGAGGGACCTGGACAGGCTGGGTTGATGGGCCGAGGCCAACGGGATGAAGTTCAGGAAGACCAAGTGCAGGATCCTACACTTTGGCCACAATAACCCTGGGAGTACTGGTTGACAACCGGTCGAACATGAGCCAGCAGTGTGCCCAGGTGGCCCGGAAGGCCAATGGCATCCTGGCCTCTATAAGGAATAGTGTGGCCAGCAGGAGCAGGGATGTAATTCTGCCCCTGTACTCAGTACTGGAGAGGCCTCACCTCGAGTGCTGTGTGCAGTTCTCGGCCCCTCACTGCAAGAAAGACCTTGAGATGCGGGAGAGGGTCCAGAGGAGAGCAACGAGGCTGGGGAAGGGACTGGAGGAAAAGGCCTGTGAGGAGAGGCTGAGGGAGCTGAGGTTGTTTAGCCTGGAGAAGAGGAGACTCAGGGGGTACCTTAACATTCTCTACAACTGCCTGAATGGAGGGTGTAGTCAGGTGGGGTTCGGGCTCTTCTCCCGGGCAACTAGTGACAGGAGGAGGGGGCATGGCCTGAAACTTCATCAGGGAAGGTTTAGGTTCGATCTCAGGAAACGCTTCCTCATGGAGAGGGTGCTCAGGCACTGGAATGCACTCCCCAGGGAAGTGGTGGAGTCACCATCCCTGGAGGTGTTTAAGGAGGGGCTGGATGTGGCACTTTGTGCCGTGGTCTAGCTGATGTGATAGTTTTGAGTTGTAGGCTGGACTTTCTGATCTCAGAGTTTTTTCCCAGCCTCAACAATTCTGAGATTCTGTGATCTGTAGAAGAAGCAGCTGCAAAACATCTAGAAAATCAGGATCCATAAGGATTCATGACCATCAGCCTCTGTGTAATCAATGCACTAGTATTTGGTCTACTACATTTTTTTTGCATGTGCATCTAGTTGTACCCGACTAGCAATGTTCAGTATCATTAGCCTGTTTCACAATAATCAATAAGAAACCACAGAGCTGCCAGATGTTATGATGCACAACAGGCTGAGAGGCCTTAGGAGATTGTTATGGGACTTCTCTGTTTTCCCTCACAGCCTGCTGCCTCCAGCCAATCTCACCTTGTCAGAGGATAAGAACTTTTCCTTTTGAGGCAGGACTTCATGTCAAAGCCACTCAACAGGGTGGCATTAACAGCCTTTAGGCTGTCCATCCCATCTGATTAACGGTAGAGCTCCTTTTCCCCACTACAGTCACCCTTTTTCAATTACTTTTCTAAGATATTCCACTTTGTGAAGGCAACCGTCTCTCCATATCTTTACTTATGTAAGCTAAAGGACCTCCCACATTTCAGAGTTCCTCCTTTCTGAGACTCATAGATCTTTGTCTTGCATATACAATAATTCTGCTATGCTCCAAGTTGTTGGGTTTTTTTAACTAATATAGAATAGATGCAGGTGGTAGGAAGAAGAAGAGGCTCATAGTCTGCCTCTCCTTTTGTCTCACTAAAATGGAAAACCCTTTCTGTTAGCATCATCTCTGCGCTAGAGACGGAAAGGCCTGGATCGAGGTGAAGGCCACAACTCTGAACAGCAGAACAGAAAGGGCCCTGCATGCCAAGCAAGTGTAGAGCATGTCTGTTTGATCTAGCATACATTTTGAATCTAGATACTTCCCTGGTACTGGAATATCAGTCTTGTCTAATTTTCTGCCTATTCCCAAAGTCTCACCCACCCACCTGCATCTGCCTTTATTTCTATTTTACCCCAGTTCAATAAGCATCTGCCATCAAGACATCAAAGAAAACAATAGCAAGTGAATAATGTTAACATTTGATGTTATAGAAATAAAATAAAATAAAATATCTGAAGCAGAATAAAGCCACAAGATAAATGTCTTCAGTGTCAGAAGAAAAGAATGTCGTGGCTTAAACCTGTTTACATGAAAGTATTTTCTCTGGTGGAATAATCAAAGTTTCAAAGATCTTGTCCTATATAATATAAAATCCTATTACTATTCAGCAAGGGGAAAGCTATTCCCTTAAAATCAAGGTCCTCTTTAAGAGCTTCCAGCAGGAGAAAGCTTGTATTTTGTGCACAAGTATTCACAGAAGGTATCTCAAAGGGAAATGTTAGCCTCAAATTAATTTCTGTCAGATTTGATTGAAAAACTCACACATATCTGTCCATTGGAGGTTTGTGACCTGACTCTGCCTGACTGGGATTTGGTAATCAAATAGAGACTCCTACAATATATTTATCGGTTTTGCTGTAGGCAAGAAATATAGCTGTAAAAAGTGCATAACAACAGTAAAGTTAGAACAATGAGATTTTAAAAATTATAATTGTGCTGCTTCATTTGTTCAGTAACTACAAGAGTGCCCATAATTAGAGAATAGCAATATACAAATAAAAATTATTTTAAAATGTTATGCTAATATTACTGCACCATGTCTGAACCAAGTTGTATTGTTATAGTGTGATGCACTCAAATGGATTTTCCAACCAAGCCAATGTCAGATTCTTAATTTCTTATGCACTTTTTGCTGGCCACTACTGCAACTACTCTAAAAATAAGCAAGACCTCGATCCTTTTTCATGTGGCAAATTCTGAAACTGTACCATTAATCCTGTATCTAGTGGAGTCCCTCAGGGGTCAGTACTGAGGCCAGTGCTGTTCAATATATTCATCAGTGACCTAGATGAGGGATTAGAGAGCATTGTCAGCAAGTTTGCTGATGACACAAAACTAGGAGGAGTGGTTGACACATCAGAAGGCTGTGCTCCCATTCAGAGAGACCTAGACAGGCTGGAGGGCTGGGTGGGGAGAAATCTTATGAAGTTCAACAAGGGCAAGTGTAGAGTTTTGCACTTGGGAAAGAATAACCCCATGTGCCAGTATAGGTTGGGGAAAGAACTGCTGGAGAGCAGCGCAGGGGAAAGGGATTTGGAGGTTTTGGTGAACAGCAAGATGACCATGAGCCAGCAATGTGCCCTCATGGCCAAGAAGGCCAATGGCATCCTGGGGTGTATTAGAAGGAGAGTAGCTAGTAGGTCGAGAGAGGTCCTCCTACTCTGCCCTGGTGAGGCCACATCTGGAATATTGTGTCCAGTTCTGGGCCCCTCAGCTCAAGAGAGACAGGGAACTGCTTGAGAGGGTCCAGCACAGAGCCACAAAGATGATGAAGGGAGTGGAACATCTCTCTTTTGAGGAAAGGCTGAAGGAGCGGGGTCTCTTTAGCTTGGAGAAGAGGAGGCTGAGGGGTGACCTCATAAATGTTTATAAATATGTCAAGGGGGAGTGTGAGGAGGATGGTGCCAGGCTCTTTTCAGTGATGTCCAATGACAGGACAAGAGGCAATGGATACAAGCTGGAACATAGGAGGTTCCACAGAAATATTAGAAAAAACTTTTTCACTGTGAGGGTGGCAGAGCACTGGCACAGGCTGCCCAGGGAGGGTGTGGAGGGTCGTGCTCCTGTGTGACCTGCTGTAGGTGATCCTGCTCTGGCAGGGAGGCTGGACTAGATGATCATTTGAGGTCCCTTCCAACCCGTAACATTCTGTGATTCTGTTATGCTGTGAATCAGTCACTCAAATTCTCAAATTGCTCAATTTCCTCTTGTTTTGTCTTAATTTCTTATTTCCAGAACTTTAATATATAAATAATAATTAAAAAAAAATCTCCTGAGAAAAGGTCCCACTTTTCAGTCATGTCTAGTAAAAATGAGGTACCTGAATGTAAAGGCAGCATTTACAGATGTGTAACTGCATTGCCACATAGCTGACATTACACTGGATCCAGCCAATCCCCTAGCTGTGCTGGAAGCCCCATGCAGAACTGGACAACCATAATTCTTTTGGTAGAATAAAACCATCCAGAATCCACAAGCAAAACAAGAATCTCAAATTTTATGGTCATTTATATCAGTACTGTACACCATTTTGAACTTTGGCCTCACTGTATCACTTTTATTTCATTATGAGACACAACTTCTGATCCAAATTACTCACTATTTAAAGAAATGGTGGAAAAAAAGGAAAAAAGATTCACGCAAATAAAACTGACTGAAGCAGTTGTGAGAATATCCCATTAGTTGGATCTATTTTCAAAAATTTTATTTAATTTATATTTTATACCTCTTTGTACAGGTCCAGCTTGGGTAAGAGTATTAGCAAGAAACAGAAAGGCCTCACTCTTGAAAACTGATTGGTAGATATTTGGGACAGGAATGCAGCTAATTTCCTTTATATTTGATCCTCCAAATAATACTCTGAGCTTCTGGGGACTGATGAGGAGAAAACAGGGTTATTTACACTCTGGTGGCCTTGACTAGCAAAATGGAAACATCACCAGCCTGCATAATGTAGATATCCATTAAAAAACCAGCATGTAGAAACCTAGCAGAATTAACTGGTTCTTTCCTCTATTTTTATATGATTTTCTCAGTCTAATAAAGGAGGTGCATGAGGGGAAGAACACCATTGTAAGTTAATTTATGCACTGAATGAAAATAGAAGAAAATTGCAAGTTGCAGTAGCACTGCGACCAAACATCCAAGTCTCTAGCTGCTTGGGCCTTGCTGAAAATTTTGGGTTTCATTCCCTTTTGCCTCAGTTCATGTGTATTCATTTACTCTGAAGCATTGTAGAATGCCACCATTTTGATTTGTTGTAGCATTTTCCACTGTAAATTCCTCTTTTATCTTCTTTCTCTACCAACCAGATAACAGTGTGTTTTTAACAGGCATCTCCATTAGGGTATTGACCAAGTGGCTCACAAGTCCACTGTCTCAAGTCCCTGAAACAACAGGATAGGTAAAGTAGTTATTGATGTTTTCTACTGCCTTAGTAGCTGACACTCTTCCCAGCTATTTTGGGGGGAGGAAGATAAGGAGTATAAAAATAACAGAATAGAGTCACTTGAGAATCTACCTGCAGTCAAATGTAGCCAGTTTCCAGTCCCCAAAAAACTACTGTGGTGCACAAATGTTGTTTCCTGGCTATCATACCTTCAGAAGTCATCACACTCTTTACAGAGAATTGAAATTGCAATGCCCATGCCTTCATAATGAATGATTTTTGAGGAATTATTTTGGATACAACTAATTACCAATAAACATTAATGCTTTCATGGAGTAAGGTCTCTTAAGCACCAGACTCCAGAACTGTGAGTTAAAGCAGGAGCTAGGTCAGCCAAGACCCAGAAGGGATAGAATAGAAGGGAAGATCAAACCCATGCATAATGGGGACAACTTGAACACGGCATGGTTAGTTGCTATTGCTTACAGTACAAGAGCTCAAAAAAATCATGTGGCATGATCAAATAATATGGTTCAAACACACAGAACTACTTTAAAAAGAGTGTGCAATTGAATTATAGAACTTAAAACCACAGGATTTTATGAAAGCTGAAGGTACAAGATAATGGGTATGAAACACAGTGGTCTGGTTGCAAGTTCTGGAGCCAAGTTCTGCATTGTAAGAAGTCAGAAGAATCACTTCATATGTACCTTATTTTTTTACTATTTTGCTAAATGCCTAGGAGCAACCACTGCTGAAAACACCTGTGGTGTGACCTAATATAGCTCTTAATGTGTTCTTCAGAAAGGCAGAGTAGTCCACAGACAAACGTAATTGCTAAGTCTTACAATCATTTGTTTTCCTTAAAATTCCATTTCCAGGAGTCTTTAGTGCAATTTTAAGATTTCATCTAAAAACTTCTAATAATTGTAAGTGTAGAGAAAGCTTGAATATATAACCTCACTCATATATAACCTGGGGAAAAAAAAGAGAGATAAAATAATCATATGCACATTTCCTTTCTGTAATTTTAGCAAGTGTTACAGTACTGAGTCATGATTTTGGAACCCTTTAGGGACTTGCAGTTTTGTTCATGCTTCAGACTTACCAATATATTAAATACATCCTGTCAGGCAGAACACTATCAGAAAAAAACATAAAAAATATATTTCCAGCAACTGATAATATAAAATACTGTGTTTCTTCCTTCAGAACCTCAAGTGCTGTTGAATTCACTGGGCTCTCACAAGTTTTTTGAAAGTCTGGTCTAGGATCCTTGTGTATAACGATCCTCAGTTTTACTGTGTAACTTGAATACCAGCAATCTTACAAGAGGCCAAGAAATACGTAGATATTCAGGGTTTGAGTAGAAGCACAGAACTGCTTGTTTAGAACTTTTAGTGGTCTGGGGGACTCACAGGCAGGCTGAGGGGAAGGGAGAGGAACTCAACCCTTGTTTCTGTAACGGGATCTATAACCTGTGTTGACAGCACTGCTAGTATTAGTCTTCTGAAAGACGGGTTGCTAATGACTGATTTTCAAATAGTGCAGCTTTGTAAGTCTCTTGGAGTAGAAATGAACTCTGCTCTGGTTCAGAAAAAAGTGTCAAAAGGAGTAATCTGTAATCTGTTGGGTTTTTTCACTTTCATAATTTCATGCTTTGGAAGATGAAGAAGACAGCATTGGTATCGCTTAAGCAACAACAAGCTGTGGCCCAACTTCTATTTCACAAGTAATTTTTAAAAATATCCCAACATTTGATATCATAGAGATGATCTTTTCTAAAATTGCTGTTCCGGTACAGTCCTCAGCAAAGGGTTAAGAGAAATTGCAGCTGTGCAGTTTAGACCAAGACACCTGCAGGGGTACAAGGAAGACTGGCAAAGAGGACTGTAAGTTCACTCAAGCAACCTGCACCTGAGGTGTCAGAAAACACATACATCATAGTAGATTACTGCTTAGCCTTGTGTGCTCGACAAGCAGCACACCCACACTTAGAAAACAGAGGCCTGGGATAGATGTGGGGGCGTCTCTCACATTCCTCCCCTGCAAAGCTGTTGTGTGAGTCCTGGGAAGTTAGGCAGAGCAGCAAGCAAAACGTAACAAAGCAGTGAGATAAATACCACACGCTTTCTAGCAAGGAGAGATCCTCTTATGGCCACACGGCTCCTTATTGAGCTGCTCATGTGATCGCTGCCTGTATGCCTCACCTGCCTGCTGCTGCAAAGATTCTTCAGATTCTCAGGTAGTGAGAATAAACCTACTCTTTGCATTTCAGCTGTGGTTTGTGGATGTTCCTGCATTCTGCCTGTTTCAGCCCACACAACACCTGAACTGAAAGGTAGTATTTGAGATCACAGTCAGTGTTGAACCAGCTAAAAACCTTGTATGTAATCATGCCAGTTGCTTGGAAAAGATTTCACTGATAAAAAAGCACGACAGAAAGACAGTAAAATAATATGTCTCTTGACTTAATATTGTTGCCTTGATTACAGTGTTTAAACATTAAGTCAGCTAAAGTAACAATTCAAAACCCAAAAGCGTTACTTAAATTAAAATTGCAAAGATCTTAGCATGAAAACATCAGGACTTTTGTTTTCTAATTCTTACTAGCATTAGTGAAATATATTCACTTTCAGTTGCAGGATTTTAACTTTACTGAGTGTAAAATCTATTTTAATTTTTTCCTTTGTTTGCACTTTTTATTGACTTTTCAGTGATTTTTTTTTTCAAGATCTTTAAGTGAGCAAGTTTCTATGCTTGCAAGATAAAGCAATTATTTTTATCAAGGAAAGGTAAATGGAAGAAGAAAAAATTAAATACCCTCTTTCTCCAGGCAGGAAAACTGTCTCATATAATTGTTTCTATCTCTGTAACAGTTTAACAACAAGATACAGAAATTATTTTAGTTTTTCTCATATCCTAGAATTTGTTTAGAGGTTGAGAAAACACCATTATTGGCACTGCACCAGTTCTGCATTTAGTGTGGAGTATACCAAGGGAAAAACAGATTTCTGAAGTCAAATTGCAAATGGTTAGAAAGTTTCTATTGCCACTTCAGAAAAAGAATTTTGATCGTTCCTATCCTTTGGAGAATACCCGTCTTTTAGTTCTAAAACAATCTTAGTTCTAGTGACTATCCAGGCTGCTTCCATAACATCATAGTGAATTTCATTTTATCACTTCTTATTTTAAGAATCAGAATTTTGGCTTTTCTGCTTCTACACCTGTGTTTGTTTAGCATATACAGACTGTAGTGTCATCAATGACATCCTGCAATAAAGCTGGATTTACAAATATAAAGAACTTTGTTTGTTTCAAACATGGACTTTAATTCTTACAGCAGTGCAAGTCCAGAGATCTTAGAATCATAGACTCCTAGAATCATCTAGGTAGGAAAATACCTGTAAGATCATTGAGTCCAACCATTAACCTAGCAATGTCAGGTCCACCACTAAACTATGTTCCTAAGCATCACATCTTTTAAATACCTCCAGGGATGGTGACTTCACCAATTCCCTGGGCAGGCCATTCCAACGCTTGAATCTTGTACCTAGCACTGGGCTGCTAAAGCTAATATATCAGCATTTGTCATGGATTTTGAGTGTATCACCACAGAAGCATCTAGATCAATATAGCCTAAAGCCGAAATTAGTGGAAGTTAAATATCTCATAGTAGTTCGGATCGATGGGTCCAGTTTACCACCCAACACACCAGTGTAAGCCTTTCACTTAGATGTGGTCTCCTCACTCCTATGTTTCATGAAGCTTGCCGAGTCATGATCAGGGAAAGAACACGGGTCTTCTGCTCTTCTGAAAGGAAGAGAAAGCATTTCTCTGGTTTATGGGAACAATATTTCCCCAAAGTCTTTCTGCTTCTTGAGCAATGTGGTAAGGGCTAATGCTCCTGCAAAGCATACTTTATTCAACATATGATATCACCAGCTCACCTGCTGACTAAAATCAGCAGAGCTGGATTGATGTAGAGCACAACATATGGAGCACAGGGTGCTGCCTACAGTTGCCAGGACTGTGGTCTGGTTTTGTTGTGACTGAAAGGCAAAACAGAGTCCTCAATTTAAAAATCTATCTATACAGTGCTGAAATATATATGTAAAGAGTTCTGTAGAAATGCTGCTAGATTACTAATGATGTTATTTTTAATTCAGCTGCCATTCACCACCATCTGTTTACATAATTCGTCTGCACTGCAATGTTACTCTAGTGAGATTCTCTGCCAGTCAGCATTGCTGCAGAGCTGTTCCTTCTCTCAAATCTAAAATAGCAAAGGGCCAAAGAGATACAGCACCAGAAAAGATATTTAAAACAAATAAACAAGGCATGCATTTTAAACATGTCTTTCTGTAAATTGCAGCACTTCTGTGCACGAAAGCTTAAATTGCATTTTGCAATGGTGGAAAAAAAAATTCAATTTTAAAAATTAATTCTCAAAATCTACCTCATCGCTTTGGACTGGGAATTTTTGAGTGGGTAAAGAGCAGAAGTGGGTCACACAAAGGTAGAAATTTAATGCATAATTTAATTGTTTTCTGAGTTTACTTAAGGTCTAAAACCTCACAAACTGAAGTATTAGTCAGAGTGGAACTGGATAGGAGTTATTTCTATTGACATCAATAGACTTTATATCAGACCCAAAGAAAAGTCTTGCTTGACCAACGAGTAGAAAAAGAGGACACTATAGCATGATATAGAAGCAGGACAGAGATTCTGGTCCTTGATCAGCAAAAGCACAAACCTTCATAGACTTTCATGTCTAATCTTTGCTATGCTCAAGCACACATTACTTTGGAACATGGTCCTCTCTGCACTTATCAGACATTTATTGGAAGCTGGTGGGGGGCATGTTCAGGGTCCAAAGTGTCAGAAGCAGCTCAGTCCTCAGGTGGGAAGGAGACAGACTCAATGTTCCAGAAAGCCAAAGATGAGAGGGGAGTTTTCTGTCTTCAGGCCTCAGCAAGGCAAAATGAAACACCTCTGGAAGCTCCACTAACCTGTGGATTTGTCTACATTTTCTTTGTATGTTTAAATCGGAATATAAATACTGAAAGACATTTGGCTACAGCATGAAGTTTTTCTCAGGCTAGTGAGCTCACCCACATGCTCTCCTTAACCTCCTACACATACACAATTTTCTTCTGGGAAAAAAAAATATTAATATACAGCTTTTTAGAATAGCTATTCCATAACATCTATTTCAGAAAATATCTAAGTTTAGAAAAACCATAGGGATGTCTCCCTCTGAGGACCAACTCTGTGAGGTGCCAATGTCCCTTAACTGCTCAGCATGTCGGAAGAAGGCTCTTCATATGCATCTGCATTGCTCAGTCTCTGTTTAATGTACCACCAAGACACAGAAATAGACCATAATTCCTGAGAAGCTGAAACAACAGAAGCTTCCTGCAGTCCTGTATTAATGCTTCAGAGGGAAAAGCTGCAGGTGGATGTTCACTCATTGCAGATTCTCATTCTCCAGCATGTGCCTGTGTTAGTTATCATATACACCTCTGTCGGCTGGAGATTTCCTGCTACTGAACTTGACCTTGGCAGGTACTTTGTACATTGTTTTGCTTCGAAGAAAGGTCTTTAAAAACCCCATAGACGCTAATCTCAGTAAGCTTGTATCTTAAGTATTCATTCACTAGCAGGCATGATTTTGTGCTTTAGAATAAAACTTTCAAAGGATAATAGTGGTGTTTGTTACGCATTGTTGTGATCACTTTGATACTAGAAGTAGCACTCCTTATCTGAGCAGAAATAAAGAAAGTAA
>NW_009727970.1:1157-6669 GCF_000703405.1 Apaloderma vittatum | reverse complement strand
GAAAGAGGAAAAAAAAAAGATAATTATTCAGTTATCTGCTAGTAACTACGGCTATAGCTGTAACAGAACCTGTGCCCATCTGGCTAACAGAACAACGTGTTTGCAGCAGATGCAGTACAAATGGAAGTACCACCTAAGAAAAATAATTGCTAGGGTAGTGCTGCATTGTGACCTGGACGCCTTAACCTTAATAATGCTACAGGCCTTACACTTGCATTTCCTGAGCCATATTTATTACAAGATCTGAAACTTAATTTTTGAGCCATTAGCCATGATGCATATAATTTGTTTTGTCAGTATTGCAGAGATGTGAGTCCAGCCTCTGACATAGAAAGCATGGTAAGAAGGACTGCAGAATTATCTTTTTTATTGAAAATTTTAGGAGCATGAGGTTCACTGAGATACCCACTGATATGTATAGAATATGTTTTCTCATCCATTTACTTGCCTGGGAGAACATATTCACCTATAGATTTAATTATATATTTAGAAAATAAGATCTGTCATTACCAATTTTCCTTTGTTCGCTTCGAAGATGTGTTCAACACACCATGAACAACAATATTGTACCTATTTTGCTAAAAAAGCCATTCTGTCCCTGTCATTAACATTAGAGATACTTTCTTTTTCATCAGTGATTTATTCAAGCTGTAAAAAAATGACGTAACTTTAAGGACCTTTAGGTAATCTTGAAGTAACTTTAAGGACTTTAAGGAGTGAAAGATGAATCCACTGAGTATTTTGTTATATTTTGCTCTGATGCAACATCAAAATTGTCGTGAAAGCTTCCAGTACTTTTAACAGCATTGAATCATGTTCTTAAACATAAGAAAAAAGTGCCAAAATCTTACATTTTGAGAGGGTTGGCTCCTAGTCTGAAGAGGCTCAACTTTTAGAAGAGTTTGGATATACAATTGGAGTGTCACATTTCTTCCTGCAGTGCCAGGTGCATCTGTCAGCTCAGATCTCACAAAAAAAAGTGTACCCTTATATCATTTATATGTATATTTTAAAGCAATATTTTTAACTTTGGAAAAGCCGTCAAGCTCTTAACATAAAACAAAAAATTAAACAGGAGAAAAAGAAAGAAACAAGAAAAATAACAAAATCTCATGTTTACATAGCAGATAGATACATTAGGAAAGGATGTCTAGGATCAAGTCCAGTCTCATGAAATCACACACTATTATATCATTTATTCCCACTTATACATTCATCTTGATTCTACCACAATCAGTTTTCTAGAATTAGCTTGATCAGTAATTAGAAGGGGGTTCACTGCATTTAAGGACATGACTCAAAAGTGGTTTTGAGTGAAGTGAGACCTTGGCTTCTAACTATTTTTACATGTGTGATCAAGTTTGTGATACAGGCTTAATTAAAATTGTGCACCCAAACTGATGTGGAATAGAGAGTGTAGCTTGTAAGAGGATTGAGAAGCAGAGGAAGAGTACACAGAGAACTTTGATAACATGGGAATGGAATGAGAGAGAATACTAAAATTTTATAGCATACTGGAACTGAGCCCAATAATCAGACAATAGATGTCCAAGTTTCTCGAAATAAGATACGTTACAGACATAGAAAAGAAAGTGATCATGATTTGCCATTTATTATAAAATCTTGCTTTCAGCTTGGTAATCAAGTGAAAAAGATAGCAAGAGATATTTTATTGAGTGTTTTTTCAATAGCATCAGCAGTTTCAAACACAGTGTTCATCTTCCTGTTCTGGCCAGAGCTCAAGAAGTAATAAAACATCTAAGGCTCTATTTTGATGTATGGTCTACATCTGGTTAGAGGGTATACATTCAAACCCGTTGACTAGTATTAGATCTGGAAGAATGGCTCAAAACGAAATAGCGTTGCGTTAATTCCAGCAGTTCTTGAAGAGTCAAAATAAACTGGAGTTTTGTACTCCTGAGAATTTAAGCGGCTTTGTGATGCAGAATAATGACCTGGCAGGAGAAGAGGAAAGGCTTTTGGAGAATGACTGGTTGGCATAATGATTTTCAGATGTAAATCAGTTCTTATGCTCTTTACATATATTCTATTCTAAAAGTGAAAAAGAGTAAGAAAACTAAAGAGTTAAATTCTTTTTCATCACAGGAAGTTTAATAAAAATAAATGTAAAAGTTTCCAGTAATCACCAGGCTTCTGAAGTGGTCAAGAGAGGCACATAAATGTCCCTGTGATATTAATCCCACTTAACAGATACCCGAGTCGAAGCAGAAAGAAGCCAAGTGGCATGTACAAAATGCAGGGAATATGTGGCATAGAAGGAACAGAATGTGAATATCCTGGATCTTTGACTATAACCAGCATGTGGATATTTCTGCTTTGCCAACAGCTAATTCTTTCTGCTCCCAATTATATAAATACACAGACATACATCCCAAGAACGTGATACACTACAGAAAAATGTACTGAAGACAAGTTATGCCCCATCACAGTTAATAACCTTTGAAAGCTTTAATGTGAACAATAGGATGTGTCTGTTCTGCAGATTTTTCATTAAAGTACACAGAGCAATCTTGAGAAAAAAAAATTAAAAATAAATTTGAGGAAGTAATACCCCAGAGGTTAAAAATAATATTGATTAGGAAAAATATTTTCTTCACGGAGATAATATTTCTCTTTTAGCAAAAAGAAGCTGCTTGGTCTCCGGAAAAAGAAAACAAAGTACTTTCTGAAGGCACTCATTTCTTTTGTTGTGAGCTTTCCTGAGTAATGAGCAAAACTGTCATTCGTCTTACAACCTTCTCTCACCTTACCTATCACACTGAAAGATTTAAAATTCTTCTGGAAAGTCTGTGCCACTTCATTTATTATATAGAAAAAAAATTTAAACATGAACTTTTAAATACTCTTAGCAGGGTTTTTTTTGCACTCTAACTACCTGCCCTTTGGTATCTAATACAACCTGGTAAATTTAGCATGGATTGCCACACACTGCATTTACTTCTAATGAGACATAGATTCTCCTGATCTTTTTCATCTATCTTCAGAGAAGAAAGATAAAAAAAAATGCTTGTTTCTGTCAGAGTTTGTTCTTTGGTGTCAGGGAAACATGCTGGTTTTTTTCCTTCTCCATCTTATAAGTTTTCACCTTGATCTTGTAAAATATTACAAATAATCCAAATGCATATATTGCACTTCTGTTTTTTTATATTCAAACTGAATAGTCAAATAGTAAAAGATAATGATAATGATTACTTGAGAATATATTTTCAATCTTCAAGAAATGCGTTGGGTGGTACATTTCCAAATTTCAGGAGATTGGTGGGTGACTTGCAGACTAAGGCAAATGCAAATTAAGATAGCTGAATCAAGGGCCTTCTGAGGACTTCAAAGGGCTTTGGATTGAGCCTCAAGTTCTTAGGACTTTTCATCTCTGTATATCAAAATACTTCACAACAATCAGTACATTTCATTACTTCTGTTTCACTGATGGGGAAACTGAGGTATAGAAGAGTGAAACAATTCCCCCCCTATCATTTAGGGAGTCTGTGACACATCACAGGAGAGCAGTCAGCTCCTATGACTTTCCCTTTCTGCCATCTCAATCAAGTTTTCTCATAGAGATTTCTTTAGAAATAATAAACTTGTTACTCCAGTAATTTTGCCCCCTTTCTAACTAAATGCCAAAGTAACATGTTATGTATCACTTGATGAGGGAGGTCTATGTACTGATCCCTCAGGACTACTGCTAGATATGTTAGTAAATCTCCAAAATTCCAGTATGCTGTGCCTGCCACCACCAACTCAGAATCACAGAATCACAGAATTGTTGAGGCTGGAAAAGACCTCTGAGATCATCAAGTCCAGCCTACGATTCAATAGCATCGCAACGGCCAGACCATGGTGCTAAGTGCCACATCCAGCCTCTCCTTAAACACCTCCAGGGTCGGTGACTCCACCACTTCCCTGGGCAGTGCATTCCAGTGCCTGATCACCCTCTCCATGAGGAAGTGTTTCCTAAGACCCAACATAAACCTTCCCTGATGAAGTTTCAGGCCAAGCCCCCTCGTCCTGTCACTGGTTGCCCAGGAGAAGAGCCTTGACCCCCACCTGACTACACCCCCCCTTCAGGCAGTTGTAGAGAGTGATCAGGTCCCCCCTGAGTCTGCTCTTCTCCAGGCTAAACACCCCCAGCTCCCTCAGCCTCTCCTCACAGGACTTTCCCTCTAGTCCCTTCCCCAGCCTCGTTGCTCTCCTCTGGACCCATTCCAGCACCTCAATATCTTTCTTGAAGTGAGGGGCCGAGAACTACACACAGTACTCAAGGTGAGGCCTCTCCAGTGCCGAGTACAGGGGCAGAATTGCATCCCTACTCCTGCTGGCCATCATGGCAGTTCACTTGCATCTTTTCCTATCACCTTTCCACTTCTTCCTAATCCCAGCTACTTCAAGGGTTTACACGGAATTCGGAAGAGATCTTGTGTTGATTTAGAAGTATGATTTTTTCAGACAGAAATTGTATCCTCTCATCTATGCTCAAAAATAAGTAGTGTGCTGTCGTCATCACCACAATATAAATGGCTAATTATAATACGGAACTGGATGCTCATAAAATAAATAACAGGATCCTATCCTGTTTCTTCTAAATCATATCATCTGCTTTATTTTTTGAGAGCTGGACTGTCTGCATGATACTAAAGAGTTAAAGTGAAAGCCTGGCACTTTGTCACAAAGGAACATTCTTAATACCTGCTGTTTAACACATACCATGGGAGATAAAGGTTGTGAGTATCTGTTGGAGGAGCAACAGAAGTTGACTTATAAATACTATTCCCAGGTATAAGCAACAAAGTAACCAAAAAGAGTCATTTTAATTTCTGTTCTGTTTTCAAGCAGGAGAACAAAATCCATATTTGCTTCATTGAAAAAGGCAATACTTGAGGCAAGCCATCAAGAGCGGAAGGGCTGTCCTGTAGTCAAAGCATAAGGCTGGGAATCAGGAAGCAGAGATTTTCCTTTTGAATTGCTTAAAATGAGTTAGCATTGCTCTTTGCTTCACTTTTTGAAATATGGGGACTTTGCTCCTCATGGATGCTGCATAAAGCAAGCAGATTATAAGATTTCCAGCACCAGGTGTGTTTTCTGGCTTGCAGTGAACACTGGGGAAGTGTTGCCAGTGACGTATCACTATCATTGCTGACACCAATCCAGGCATAGATAAAACTAGGGCTGTTTCTCAGCACCGCACTAAAAATCTGCTTAAATGAACTGGGAAGGTGAGGACAGGCATTCTGTTGCTGCTATGCACACTTAGCATGCAATGGGTAGAGCACTTCAATATCCGACCCAACAGCTCATAAAAGTGTTATCCACAAAATAACTTCCTGAGGACTAAAGAATGAGAAGAACGGAAAGAATTTATTCTGAATTCAAAAAATGGCTTTTGGAGAGGATATCGTCCTCTTATTGACATGTGCTGGGTATATTTGTCCACATCCATTGTTGAGAGCAATCATCTCGTTAACATTTTTATTCTATAACCCCATGCTGTAGG
>NW_009727970.1:230-1097 GCF_000703405.1 Apaloderma vittatum | reverse complement strand
CACATTTTAAAACCGTTGGAGGTGAATCATTTCCTTAGGAAGTGATTGACTTCAGCAGGATTGTTAACGTTTCATTAATTTTGTTTCATTAATTTTGTTTCCGTGTCAGAATTTTGTGGATTGTACTGCATTTTTTAAATCTGCAGCCTTTGGATAACATAAATTCAATATCCTTACATTTGAATTTGCTGAAATATGCTGATACATTACCAGAGCTAGGTATGTTTCCCACACCAAAACAAAACTCACTTAGAATATATTTGACTGAAACTGTATTGATCAGATCCAGTCAGCATGGGTTTGTGAAGGGCAGGTCCTGTTTAACAAACCTTCTATGACTGGGTGACCCGCTTGCTGGATAAAGGAAAGGCTGTGGATGTCATTTATCTTGATTTTAGTAAGGCATTTGACACAGTTGCTCACAGCATTCTCCTAGAGAAATTAACTGCTTTTGGCTTGGACAGACATACGCTTCACTGGGTGAAAAACTGGTTGGATGGCCGGGCCCAGAGAGTTGTGGTCAATGGAGTCAAACCCGGTTGGCGACCGGTCATAAGTGGTGTCCCCCAGGGCTCAGTACTGGTGCCGCTCCTGTTTAACATCTTTATCAATGGTTTGGATGAGGGGATGGAGTGCACCCTCAGTAAGTTTGCAGATGGCACCAAGCTGGGTGGAAGAGTCGATCTGCTTGAGGGTAGAGGGCTCTCCAAAGGGATCTGGATAGGCTGGATCACTGGGCCAAGGCCAACTCCATGAAATTCAATAAGGCCAAATGCCAGGTCCTGCACTTTGGCCACAACAATCCCCAGCATTGCTACAGGCTTGGGGAGGAGTGGCTGGAGAGCTGCCAGGCAGAGAGGGATTTGG
>NW_009727970.1:0-216 GCF_000703405.1 Apaloderma vittatum | reverse complement strand
AGAGGGCCAGCTGAACATGAGCCAGCAGTGTGCCCAGGTGGCCACGGGCATCCTGGCCTGTATCAGAAATAGTGTAGTGAGCAGGGGTAGGGAGATGATCATGGCCCTCTGCTCAGCTTTGGTGAGGCCTCACCTCGAGTACTGTGTCCAGTTTTGGGCCCCTCACTGCAAGAGGGATATTGAGATGCTGGAGAAGGTACAGAGGTGGGCTGCCAA
>NW_009727969.1:0-27543 GCF_000703405.1 Apaloderma vittatum | reverse complement strand
CGACCACATCCTCCGGTCCTGCCTGTTGCCCCTTCCCTCCTGCATCTCCCCTTGCCGGGCCTCTCCCCGCCCGCCCGCTCCCAGGGCTGGGAGCCCCAGAGAGGGTGCCTGGCTTTCACAGAAGCTCCCCCCACCTCCAGCCCGGGCTCATCTCCCTTGGCTCTGCCCTGCTCAGCTTGCTGCCTCTGCTGTCCCCTCTGCTGGGCTTCGCTGTGTCACGGCCAGCCTTTTCGCTGTGTGTTGCCTCTCCCTTTGTACGGTCACCAGTTCCCCCATCTGCCGCTGCCTGCCCGCCGGTTCCGCTGCTCGGGACACTCTGCTAGCAGGGAGCACCCCCGTGCCTCCTTACAGACAGCTGCTGTCTGCTAACTCCTAGATACTCCAGAAACAATCTGGTGAGTCTGTTGAGGAGGCATTTTTTCAAGAGCCAAGACTTCTCTGCGAACTAAGACAGGTGGCAATGTCTGCCAAGACTGAACTGCGCCCGCGGTGTCGGAGGAGTCGGGTCAGCGCGGTGTCTGATTTCTGAGCTTGGCTTGGCTTCTCCCTCCTGACCCTGGATGCTGGCGGTGTGTTTTCGTGTGTCACAAGCAGCTCTGAAGTGTTCCGCTGCGATAGCGTCAGGTATTTAATGCAAAATGTCACCGGTGTTCTTGCGGGAAGTTGATCCTATCGGAGCTCTTCAGAGGTCTGTAGGTTGTGGCATATTTCATCAACATCAGTGTTTATTTATGTTTTAACTGAGTTGTTGTTGAAGCTGTTACTGTGGTAGCTTACCTGAAATGTGGAAGCTGCTATGTATTTTTCTGGTTTGGTTTTGTTGTCAAGGTTTAGTACCCTCTTCACTTCAGAGCTATGGAGGTGTTTTCGGAAAGTTGTAATCCCTTTGTATCTGAACACAAATGATACACCACCCTGTGAGGTTTGTAATTTGTTTGGTTTTAAATATCTTTTCTTTTTGGAGAAACCAATCATATTGTCTGTGATTACTCCTGAAAATCGTTAACTAAATTAGCCTGGATGGCTTTTTGAACCTTCTTATGACTAGAATTGTTGAAAAGGAGTGTGCAGTTCTGAAATGGAGTTTGCTGCCACTTTAACAACTCTCATGACAACCAAAGTTATAATAGTATTTTTCAGGGTGGATTTTATTTTTGCTTTTTTCATGCTATATCTCTTAATAGTATAATATATAGAATGTTAGAATTTCACATGCTGCAAGACCATAGTGGAGAATTTCAAAGACTGTTTTTCAAAACTCTAAGTTAAGGGTTTTTTCAACACCTTGTGTTTGTGTCTGACTTGATCTAAATACACTCTAGTCAGAGAAATAGAAAAGTTAAAGGTGGTAGAGAACATCAGAGTTCTTGTGGAGCTGACTTGTTAAGCAAAGCATAAGAAATTTCAGCCCAATCCTGAAGAAGATGCTTTGGAAAAGCTAATGAAGGAAACTAAAGTTGTTCTGCCCACGAAAATAGCTCTTCGTGGAAAGCTGGAGATCATCTCTTGTGCCTTGCAGTGAGGAGGTTCTTTAAGAAGGAATACTCTCTAATATTATTTTAGGGATTTAGTTATGTATGGTTTAATACTCTTCTGGGTAGATTTGATTTCAAGATATTGGGGCGGGAGGGAAGAGGAGGAGAAGGAACTTGGGGAATCCCTGGTTTACTTCGTGATGTAGGCTGCTCAAGAGTAAGCGCAACTTTGTGGCCGTTTGAAGGCAACCTAACTGCCACCCCCAAGCGCCCTTCTCCCAGCTGACGCTCGTAACCCCGTGAGATCTTAAAGAATGGTAATTTAAAAAAAGCCAAGTCAGTGAGCTGACCTGCCTAGTGCTGGCACAAGGAAAAGCCAGAGAGCAGGCAAGGCTGTCGGTTGAGGGGCTGACAGCAGCCTGTGGCTGGATTCACTTAGGCAGGCTGCGGAAGCGTACTCTAAAGAAATAAATAGGTCAGTTTTCTGGCCTGTAGGTTGTTTGCAATGTCCCTAATCCATACGTAATATTACAAAGCACTGTATTTTAAAACTGCTTGGCTACTGGTACATTTTGGAGCTTGTGAAATGCCATGTTAAGAAATTCTGGTGATATTTACCTCCTGGAGAGGGCTGGGCCTCCTTGGCATTCCTAAGCTGATACCATCTCAGGAATTAGAACCAGAAGCTCCTTGGTCTGAGCACTCTTAGTGAAGTGTCAGGGGTTTTTGTGTGTGTACTTGAAGTTCATTCAGGTGGTGAAAACTGTCATCGGTCAAGCACAGACAGGTATTCACCAGCACCTGCCAGGCTTGGGTACAGCCGTGTGTCAGCGTTGGCTTGTGATGCGCCCTCTAGTCCACTCGTGTGCCAAGTTGTCCAGTTCTGCAAGGTGAGCTCATGAAGTCTGGGGTAAACCAGCTTCCGTCCTTCACTGCCGACTCTGTGGCAGTTAAAAGCTGAACTCCTTTCTACAGGTCCTCGTGCCATCTCAGCGTCTTCTACTTCTAGTTTTTGGATGTTCGACTTGTAACTCGCTCTTGTGAAGCTTTTCTGCTGTATGCCATTGATGTCTGTGAGCTGTATGTGTTCTTTTACACGTTGGCAATAGGGAATATGTCAAAGTCTTATGACTAATAGTGATTGTACGTGGCATGGAAACCATTTCTAAGCTTAGATTTGCATGGCTTTTTCTAAAATTGGTGCACTTTCCAAGATGAGGTCTCAAACTTTCTTAAATTTGAGAAGCACTCTTTGAGTTTTTTTCCCCCTGTATGAAGACATATGGCTAAAGACCTGTTAAACGAGGGTTGAGTTAACAGTGCATGTTAGTACTGAGATATCTTAGCACTTTTGGAAAAATCTTAAATAAGGACCGGAATAATTCAAGGAATTTAATCACCAGTTCATTTCTCTGTTAAAATGTTAGTGTATTTGCTTGCAAGCAGGCTGAGTAAACTAGTATGTATGTAGATTTTTATTTTTTTAGGACTCTCCATGGTTTTTCTAATGGAATTATCAGCTTATTGACTAAGCAGGCCTATTTGCCTTTTTATTATGCATAAAAGCCGAGCTCTCTGTAGCATATGATTTTTTTTTTAAGAGATTTACATTTCTTGACAGCTATATTTAGTCTGAAATGCTAATGTATTTTTGACTGCTTTTTTTAACCATGCAGTAGTGCAATCCATCTAAAGGTGGAACAGATTTCTTAAACTTTTTTACTCTTACTTTTGATAAGAGACACAAATAACCCCCTTAAACATAGCGCTTCCCCTCCTCTGCCAGACTCGTTTAAAGAAGTAGGAAGCTTATTTTATAATCCTCATTTTACCTGCCCACATAAGAGAGCAAAAGAAATTTAAAACAAGTGCTGTGTTATGCTGGGAAATGTAAATCGGGTGACGGATTTTGATCATAACTCTGTGGGATACTATCGGGCTGCTTTGCAGAGATGAGAAGAAGTGCCCCGTGGCAGCTGAAGTCGAGCAGTCTTGTTGGTTGTGATTAACTTTACACCTTGTGCCCGTGGGAAGCCTGTTGGAGCGCCCAGGCATCCACACAGGCGTGAAGGTGGCTCACAACTGGAGCAGTTTGTAGTACTGGAGATTTAAAGCATGTTTGTTATGGTTTTGTTGTGGTGTTTTTATTTTTTTCTTTTATCTAAATGAGAACTGTAAAGACCTCTACGTTCCTTTACTGTCTCAGGATAGCTCAACCTACTGGGCAAAAGGGAGTTTGAGAAAGGACATACTTACACTGTTATAAACAATTCCAAAAATATGAATATCATTTTTTCTTTGCCAGTAAAACTTGTTCATAAGCGCTCGTTCAGGAGGTTCTTAACGATTCACTTTTTATGAAGATCTTTTATTGTAGTGGGTACAAATGCCTTGGGGTGAGTGCAGGAGGAATAGTACTAGGAAAAAATCAGATGCGTTTCGGCTTCTGTGCAAGTCTATTTAAAAAGAAAATAATACAAAAAGTGTAACAGGCCTGCCACTTGCCTATGTGCTTCATATAAGCTGAAGAATTCTGCCTTCACTGCTTTAATGTGCTTTAATAAAAGCCAGTGCTGATGATCCTGCATGCTAATTGGTATTTAACAGTCCGGTAGAGGTATCTTTGGCCCAGTGTTGCAGAATGGGACAAATAGGAAGTGTTTGTTTCTTATCTATATTATATTTCTACTTTCCGCTTAGTTGCTTGATCTACCTTTTATCCTTTCCCATGCCTTGTGTTTCTCTTTGCTAAAATAACCTTTATTTTCCTGTTGTACTCTTCTTCCTTCCTCTGTGTGCTCCGTCGTACCCACCTGCTATTGTTTTTCCTCTCCACCTTCCTGCTTTTATATCCTTTTGTATTTTCAAAAGCCAAAATGTCTGTGTGATGGGGACTTCCCATTGTCAGAGTACTCTTTATAAATATACAGAACGCACTGTTCAACGTGTTTATTGTTGTGGAGGCTGACCAACACAGGATCTGTGACTGAGGGGGCACTTGCTGTTACGGCAAACCCGTCTAACCGCTGGCTTTGCTAAAAAAGTGGCTTTATTTGTCATGCCAACCAGCTGGGGTTGTCACTGTTTTTTGTCCCAGTGCTTATCTGACCTGTGGTGACCTGGAGCAGGGAGCTTGCTTGGTAGACAAATGGATTTGCTTTTTTTTTTTTTTTTTTTTTTGGAAAAAAAAAAGAAAAAAGCTGTTAGTTTTTGGCTATTAGCCTGAGTGTGGTGACCATAGGACACCTGTGCAGGAGTGGGAATACACCTTTGCCCTTTAACCAGCCACTGCTTTGGAATAGTGGTAGTGTGAAAGACATCCTTCTCCTTGTTAGTGTAGTTCTGGTCTTGTTAGTGGCATGCCGGCCTCTTGAGTGAACAGAAAGACTGGGTTTATTTTTTATTTTTTTAATATTTTATATACTTATGCTAGAATTTCTACCATAACAGTTGTCTTTAGCTTTGATTTCACAACTTGTGGAAGAATGTTGTGCTAGATTTGGAGGGGAGACTTTCGAGTGTTATAGCTTATATGAATATAAGACAGGGAAACAAATTTAGACAAGAGGATTCTGGCAGCCCTGGATTTTTGAGGTGCACAAGGTACTGTCGGTCATGCAGGAGTCTTGTGATGAATTGCGGTGGGAAGAGAAATCCGTATGGAGAGCTAAGTGATGCTGTTAAACAACAACAAAAGAGCTGTCTCAGTGTTGGAAAAGGGGGCAGAAACCCTGAGCTGTCAGGAAGGTTTTCCTGGGAGTTGGGTGTAGCTTTTCAAAAGGACTCGAGTAATGGTCTTGAAAGCAGGGAGAGTCGTTGCAGATGGTGGCTGACGCCAAGTGATGTGGAGCAGGTAAGGGACAGCAGCTAAAATCTTGAAAAGATCCTCTTTGGATTCTCCTTCTGTAAGCTGCTGATTTGATTTATTTTACTGGTGTGGGGTATTTTTTTTTTTTCAGCACCTTTGAGAGCTTCTTCCTTCATCTAGGGTAGTCTGTGGTTTGCGGGCTCTACTAATTATAAGGCAGTGGGAGTTTAACTGTAATAATGAAAGTGCAGTGCTGCAGATTGCCTTTCAAGAGAAGCTGAGCTTTGGCAAAGGCTGACTGTGCTGTACCTTTTATATGTGAAAATTAGATGGATCTTCAGACTTAAAATTGTTGGTTAGGGATCAGTTAAGCAATGTGACACATATCCATTTCACTACACTTCTTTGCAGTATGAATTTTAGATTAACTCCTAGCCAAGGTCAGTCTCTGAGGAGAAAGTCCACATGTGCATGCATTCACACGTGTCAGTGTAAGGTATCAAATTTTTTGCCATTAAACTGTTCTTCTAAAGAAGAACAGGTATAGCTATTGATAAATATTGACCATATAACCATAACTGCTGGTGGAGTAACTCTTGCTGTACTTTGTATGTTGATTACCAAGCTCATTGTAGGTAGACAAATCTTGCCTGTTCATTCTTACCTTCAATTTATTTCAGCGAGAGATTGGCTGTAGATGGGGAAGAAGAGGGCTTTGAAATGTCCGTTATTGCCTTTTCTCTTGCCAGTCACTGCTGCCCAGGGCTGCAGTTGAAGTGCTTTTGATAGTCCCTGGCATTTTGTTTGTGTGAGTACAAAAGGCAGATCCGTGCTGTGCACACCCTCAGCAAAACAGCTGACATATCCTTTAAACTTGCCCACCAGTGAATCACAGTCTGGTTTGGGAAGATCTGTCAGAGGTGAGGGGTTCCTTTAAAACTTTGGAGTTGTGGAGGCTATTTTTTTTCTTTTTTTTTTTACATTCTTTCCCTTTAAGTTTGGGTCTTTTGAGTATTGAAGTTCACATTTTCCAGCGAGTTGCCACTTGTTCTGTAGAACGTACAAAGTACTTAACAGCAAGGAGTGCTGTTGCTCTATCCAGCTCGGGCATCACCAGTTGTTTTCTTAACAAAATTCTCATATTTGATGTGATCAAAAGAGAAACTTCCAGTTGTTGTTTGTCTACTGGGTGCTTCAGACGGAGGGGAGAACATAGCTGATGAATGAGTACCTTAAAGTGAGACCTCTGCTTGAGTTCAGTCTACACTAATAGATTGGGGGATTTACATAATTTTGCGTAACACTTAAGTAATCTTGCATAGTTTTAAAAGCTTTGAAAGACTGTCAGGGAATCATCAGAGGCACTCTTTTGGTAGTTTGTGTACTTGTATAAAGAAAACATTTAATCTGAGTCTTTCAGCTATTTATTTTGCAGACTAAACTACCTTTTTGACTTCTTGAAGAACGTGAAAGGCTAACCTCTGGAGCCAATAGTGGCGTTTTTTTCTTGTTCAGAACATCTGTGGCATCTGTTGTCTTTTGGGTTTTGGTGTCTTTTTGGTCTGTATATTGCTAAATTCCTGCCTACCTTTTTTGCACAGCTTACAGCTGTGCAGACTAACACAATTTCCTGTTTCTAATGCGTTTGAAAGCAATATTTGTAATGTATTATTAAGACTCCTTGACCAAAGAGGTGATGAATTTGTGTTTTTGTTATACTCCAGATTAAGACTTTTAAATTTTACAAGTATATAAATAGAGTAATAAACACACTTAAGCGCGTGTATACTCCTGGAGTGTAGCTTAAGCTTTTCAGAGTTTATTTCTCATAAGACTGGTTTTCATACTTGGACAAAACTGGGGTTTATTTTTTATTTTGTGAATAAAATATGTTTTCCCATATGGAGTGAGACAATGGGATTATGCCAAAACACCCTTAGCTCAACCTTCAAAGGGTACAATTCCATAAATATCATCCTTTTGTCACAGGGTTTCTAGTTTCTGCTACCAGGATCTGTTATTATTACAGCTGCAACACACAGAAGTAACTTGTGTCTTTTAGCAGAGACCATTTTTGTCTTTTATTTCCCCCGTTTGCACTGACATTTTAGGTCGCATTCAAAGAAGTGATTTGAGTGCCGTAATGTTTGTTTGCTTTCTCAGAAATACTGTCCCAGATTCCATTCAAGTGGTTTCCAGATTAACTTTACTGATACTAAAATCCTTTTTAATTCCACTACCAAGTGCTAACACCACCACACTCTGTGTGTGTGTCTGGGGAAGCACTGTTTTTTTCTTGTGTGTCTTAGGAAAAAGGGGCTTAATACGAAATCAGTGCCACCAGTACAACTGCAGGACATGGGGTGGACAATGCTGCAGTTTAAGGGCCTGGATCTTTCTGGATATAATCCTGATCTCACTTCAGAGGTTGAGTATTTAAGGTTTAACTTTCTCATAGTTTTGAGGAGATTGAAGCATCAACAAGAACAACATATGGCAAAGTTTTTTCTTAGCTGCCGGTGTGTGTGGAGCAACCAACAAAGTTATGTAAATAAATGTATGCAGTCTATTTGATTTGATATGCTTGACTATTTCTTTTTTCTTTTTTTCTTTTTTTTTCCCCTCCAGCTGGTAACTGTGATCTCAGATACAACTCCTTCATGTGCGAGGGTCAAAGAATGAGTAAGAGCCTGCTAATAGAGGACGGTGGGAGTTGTAAAGAGGGAAAGACAGGAATAGAGTCTCTCTGAGCGTTTTTCTGTTCAGCTTTGGCAGTTCTGTAAAAACGGTGCAAAGGATGAAAATGTTGATCCAGACGTTTGCTCTGGGCAGTTGGGATAGGTAGAGCTGGATGACAGTAAATAGTCAGAGGGAAGGGGTGGTTCTCAGGTGGTGGGTGTGAAGTTTGTGCGAGGGTGCGATGTGGGGGCCATAGGTTACCCATCGAGGACTAGCGTGACCTTGTGGCTGAACACGAGCATATGTGGATGGATCCTTCCCAGTGTAACTGTCTGGGATGGAGAAAAGTGGAGATTCACTGCAATGGCTTGCTGCGTTCGGGAAGAACGTAAGTTTCTAGAATTGTTAAAGCTAAATCCAGAATATTCAGAATAAAGTCAGTTTGAATATATTGGGTGAGGCAGTGTGGATTTTAAGGGAGTTACTGCTATACTTGTTATCTTCTGTTTTTTCAGTGGCTGTAGGAATCTACTAGTCAAATGATTTTTTTTTTTGTTTTGTTTGTTTCTGTAGCTGGTACAGAATGTTCTAAAGCTTTTTTTCCTTTTTCCTTTTTTTTTTTTCTTTTTCTTTCTCTGCCTCCCCACACTAGAGGGAAGTTTCTAAGCAGAAAGCTGAGGTGTGGATGTACAGCCTGCTGGCTGTTCGGCACAGGCTTCTTCACTGATCATGTAGAGCACTCGAGGTTTCTTCACAGTAGCTTTCAAAATAGTGTTCCTTACATGTGAGTGTTACTGGTGCCCGTGTGGAGAGTTGGCAGTAAAGCGTAAGCAACGTGCTTGTTGCGGAGCAGGTAGCTTGTACGATCTGCAGAAAATAAATTTTGATTCTTATATATAACATGCACACGCAGATTTCTGCCTCGGTGTGGTTTTTTTTTCCTTTATGTGTGTGTGTAATTATTTTTTTTTAATTTTCTTTTTAAGGATTGGACCTATCCCATGAGGAGAGAGATGCAGGTACGACATGCTTTCATTTACCATTTACCTGTGGTGCATTCCACAAGAAAAAGGAAGTGCCCTACAAAGGAGTTGGTGCCAAAATCCATGTTTAGGGGTAAAGTATCAGGCAGCACCATGGGAGAAATGTGCAAGGATTGCCAGCTTAGAGTGCAGGTGGGCTTGGATCTGTTGTGCAAGTAGCAAAAAAAAAAAAAAAAACCTCAAAAGTAATTTTGTCATTTTCAGGATCACCCAAATACTATATTTTTGCGTTTGGGATTTTTTTTTAGAAGGTGATTGCTAAAAATGCATTGGAGCTTTGCTTTTTAACTTGGTTGGAAGTAGGTGTTCTCAAGTAGGATGGATAATTAAAATTTTCCTACCCTGATGCTGGCTGAATCTTTACCACAAGACAGGATCTGTTGACCTGCATTGCACGTCTTTATTGGTGGGGAGAGAAATGGGTAAAGATGGGTGTTTTCCTACTACTAGGAGAAAGCTAGTGTATCTTTTTCCATGAAAGTGATTCAGAATTAATTACAAGGCATGATTATATACAAAGTTGAGTTCCCTTCATTTGATCTGGGGCTGGGTAAGAGGCAGTAATCAAACTGGAACTTAGTCCAAATAAAGGGCTTGATTCGTGTTCCAAAACAAGATCTCCCGTACAAAGATCATGTTTCTTTTATTGTGCCAAACTGATTTTTTTCCCCCTTGTCCTGTTATAAATGACACTTGATAACACATCTCTCACTGCTGTGTAAATTACTTGTTTCCATGGCTGTAGTCTGAGCTGAGTGCAATGTATTATTTCAAATAATTTTGAGTTGGTATTAAATGTCTGTTCTTCTGCTTCCTAGGAAATCTTACCTGGGCTATTTTTAGGCCCATATTCTTCAGCTATGAAAAGCAAGGTATGAGTTTTCAGAAAAATGTCTTGTAAGGAAACTTTACTTGTGGTGATTTGATTTGTTACTGTGGTGATACGTTCGAGAGTTCTCTATACAGTTGTAAATTTGGTTGCAATCCTGAACTGGAACATAAAAGATGCCAGAGCAGAAGTAACAGGCAGTGCATGTGTGAAGGGATTACTTCAGGGGGAAAAAAAAAAAATTAAAGAGCCCCAATTAATTTTTTTTCATACGGCTTGAAGTTCTGCATGCGTTCATACACAGTGCATGCTCTCTCACTTTGTCTGGTCCACTTTACCTCCTCCTGACAAGCCAGAGAAAAGTGCAAGTTGGAAATGACTTGTGCTCTGATTACAGTGAGCATTCCTCTGTGAGCTTTTTGTATTAAAATTGAGTCTTACAGTTAAGCTTGAAGAGTATTTTTCTTAGAAACAGGTAAACGGTTTGAGACTTGCAGGCTACCAGTCATGCAATCTGTTTCCTTAGCAAAAGTGTCACAACACAAATGAGCACCAGGAACTTGCAGGGATGCAGTAAAATAGGGCAAATTGCATCTATAACAAAGTCAAGCACTGCTAAGACAAAGCTTGTATCTGCAAACTTACCTTGGAGTTTAAATGATCTTATTTTTAGTGATCTGATTCCAGTAAGAATCCCAACACCAGCTGAGAATTACTACATTGTGTAGGGACTTGCAATTTCCTGCAAAGTGAAGGGTGGGCAGAGACAAATAAGTTCATCAAATGTCTTCCTTACTGCCTGTTCTTTTTATCGTAGTTAGGAATGCTTCCTGCAGCTCCTAATGGTTGTGTTTTGTCTTCTTGAAAGACAAAGTCTTTTGCACTATGCTTTGAGTATTAGAAAATTAACTCTGATGTTGAGGATATGATTGTAGCCTTATTGTGTTTATAAGTGTAGCCTTTTTATTGTTGTGTAATAGATTCTCTATTTTTTTTTCCTTCTTCCACAGCTACCTATACTTCAGAAACATGGAATAACCCATGTAATATGCATACGGCAAAACATTGAAGCAAATTTTATTAAACCAAACTTCCAGCAGTTATTTAGGTGAGAAATGATCAAGGGGTTTTTTTATGTGTGTGTTGCTGTTCCTTAAATATTTTCATGTTGTCAAAACTATTTGAAAAATATGCTGAGGTGTAGAAAAACTCTTAAATCCCAACCACATTTTTTGAACTCTGGACATAGGCAAGTCTGCAAATGAGAAGTTAGTTTGTTAGTTTGCAGTAACTCTCTTTGGTTTGAAAGCTGTTAGTCCTCAGTACAGTTTGTCCTGCCGATAATATATTTGAGGTAACTTAATCAGAATAAGTGTACCTCTGAAAAGTGGCATGGAGCCCCAGAAAAGAATGCTGGCCCACATTTACAGACTGCTGGAGAGCATGTGAATGTGTAGTACGGTGCTGGCAGTCAGGTGGGTCACCTGTGGAATAGCACGTGGGGATTTCTTCCACCTCGAGAGGTGATTTTGTCAAGAGGTTCTGGGAGAAGGCTCCTCTCTTGCTTCCTCATAAGGAGAGCTCCATGGGTTGCTTGGCTGCAGAAATTCTGGAGCTCAGACTATAAAGAAAAGCTGGGAGGGTAGCGCTGGCTTCCTTCCGCAGGTGTCGGTGGTGTTGGGGTTGAATCAGCCCTACGTGTCCCGGTGGCAGCAACTCCTGTTACTGTGTGCTCATAGCAGCTGTTTTCTTTGTAGGTATTTAGTCTTGGACATTGCAGATAATCCGGTGGAGAATATAATACGATTTTTCCCTATGGTGAGTTTTGGTGTGTTCGTGTGAGTGGGTTGGGAATGGAGTTGCCCAGTACAAGTTTTCTGAACTTGACAGTTACCAGCCTTAAATTCAGCATACCCAACCTGAAACACCTGAAAAAGCTGTGAACTCTTAAGTGACCTTATTATTGCCACTTCAGGAAGCATAATTAACTCCATTTTACAAGTACAGAAACTGAGGCAGGGTTGCGGGAGTTATATTTTATTATGGTTTAAAAAAAAAAACACAAAAAAGACTGTTCTTTAAACAGTTGAATCAGATCATGAGAGAATGCTGGAGACCTTGGCCTGCAGGAAACTTATTTTTTGTGCCTGAGAGTATTTACATCTCTTGTATCAAATATTAAAACAAATTCAACAGAAAATAGTAACTGGTTGGTTAGTAGTAGTAACAAGATGCTTTACAGCATCTTGAAACATGTTTACTGTAGAGGAATTAAAAAGTAACTGTAAGTTAAACAGTACCTATTACATACTGACCTTTGGAAATAGAATAAACCCCGAGTTTTGAGCTATGGGCTTGGATCTTTAGTTTGCAACAGGGCAAAAGCAGTATGATCCTTCCTCTTCCCCCTCAAAAAAACCCAACTAAAATACCAAAAAGCAGAGGTGGTCATGTTTTTGCAGAACAAGGTGGCAAATCAGTTTTTCTAAAGTATAATATCATTTGATTAAGCAACGTTCTTTGCAAATGTTGCAGTTACCGACCTCTTAATAGCTCTATGTTTGTGTATTTTTAAGAGTCTCGACTGAGTCTTCCCCAGAGCTTATTTAGCTTTTTGCTTTTCATGTAGTCAGCTGTTTTCAGCCTGACAGTATTCCACTTGCCACATCCCATGTCACCTTAGAGATTGATTAGACCTAATTTTATAAGTGAAAACATCATTGGAGAATTTCTGGGAAGACACAGGTGTCGGTGGAGTGGTCCAGGCCGTGCTGCTGCTGCTGCGTGTTGGTTTTTGTTTGTGGGTTTTCCTTCCCCACCTCCGTTAAGCAAAGGTGTTTGGAAGTTACTTTAATGTGTGACATAATGATTGCAAAAGGCACACATACTGGATATTTATGTATTTTTGTTTCTGGCTTTGCACTAGTTTTTTGTCTACGATTTTATGCATCAGGTACAACAGAAATATAAATGCCCAGTTGAAGTGATGCCTACATCTGTATAAACAGTGCGTTATTGTCACAGTGTATAAACACTGATACAAAAATACTACCAAATTTATATGCAAGCAGTGGTAACCTGTAAAATAATCTGAAACTTTGAGTCTTGTAATTTTTTTTCTTTTTAGACTAAAGAATTTATTGACGGAAGTTTACAAAGTGGAGGTAAAATCATATTAACTTGTTTCTTCATTTACTAATATGTTATTGTTAAAGCTTTAAAACTAAGTCGCATCTGTTAGAGGCTCTTGAGTATGAGGCTTTCTTAAATTTGGGGGTTTATTTTGTTTAACTTGAACTATATTATACAAGTTCAGAGGAAAGTGGTGGTCTTCCTCTTTGCCTCTGAGTGGAAAACAAACCTCTTTGTGTATCTGTTGTGTTTTGTGGGGTTTTTTTCCCCCACTTTAAACACAACTGTGTTTGGTGCGTGAGGTTTTTTTTAGTCCCCTCTCTGAAGTAAGGCCTTAAATCTGCATTGTGGTCTTGAAATGCAGGTTCTGTTACTCAAAATCTCCAGAGGAGGAGGAATCCGTGCTTCTGTATCCCAGGGCAGGAATGAAGGAAGTGCAGTTAGTAACCTGGAGCGAAGAATGATACACTTACTATTCTTAGGCTGTACCTTGCTCCCGTGTAGTTGTCCATAATAAAGTTAAAACTACCTTTCAAAGAATTTTCTTCAGTCTGTACAAGTATGGCTGGTTGTCTGTTTTCTCTCCCCTTCTCAGGAAAAGTTCTTGTCCATGGAAATGCAGGGATTTCTAGAAGGTAGGAAACTGGCCATCCTGCTTACTAATTTTTTCCTTTTTAATAATGGAAATACGTCTTACTAAATTCTTTTGTTTCTTTTCAGTGCTGCCTTAGTTATTGCGTACATAATGGAAACATTTGGGGTGAAGTACAGGTAAGAACCGAGCACGGTCAGGTAGTTAAACGTTTGTCTGGAGAGGCTTAGGTGAGGGAGTACTTTATCACAGATAAGAAATCCAAAATGTCCACACACAATCAATTTTTACTTCAAGTGCTGGAAGCAAATAATAATTTTGGAGGGAAGTAAACAGTCGTGTATTGCCACACCAGCCAGTTGTTACCTACTGAGATCAAGTAAAGGTTTTATGTGGGGCAGATCGTTCCATTTTGCTTCAGGGGATGTTTATTTACGTCCTTTCTTCAAGAAGTAGGTACCTGCTTGCCGAGGGGAGCAGGATACCCTCCTGCATGTCTTGCTGTAAAACAAGCCCCCAGAGGCTGTTCTAAGTAGTGTGTTGAAAACAAGCCAGCAAGCTGAAGACTGGAGATGAGGGGGGAAAATAGTATTTTACAAGTACAGCTTCCCATTTTGCCCAATTTCAGTTATACAGACCAGGTCTGAGGAGCATTGAGGGGGTGTGTATTTCCTAAGAACAGATAATTGGAAGGAAGACTCCTGAAGCCACAGAGACTTTTGTTGTAGTCAATTTTTTCACTGAAGTATTTTCTCTTTCTTCATTCTAAGGGACGCATTTACTTATGTTCAAGAAAGAAGATTCTGTATTAATCCTAATGCTGGATTTGTCCATCAACTTCAGGTGACTTTTTTTTTTTTTTTTCCTCCCTAGTCATAACTCAAAAGCCACTTGATGAATCATTTTCCTGCAAAACAGATGTTTCTACTTAGGCTTAAAGTTTAGTGTAAAAGTGTGCTTCAAGTAAATGTCAGAAGCTATAGCTGAGCTTAGGAGAAAGATGAGTGGGTGCTCCAGTTCATTAAACTTAAGCTTCAGACAAAGCAAATCCAGGAAAGGAGGAGAAATAAAGATCCTGTTGTGTGCTGTGATCAGGAGGATCTGAAACAGTTTAAGTGGTGGCGAAGGAAAGGGGAGTGAGTATTGTGGCACACAGCAGCGACGCTGCTTGACACCTGCCTTCGTAGGTGATGAGACTCACAAGTCTGAAACGGCAAACGGCGCTCGTCAGGGAGTTGTGTTATCGCATTCCGGAGTCTCTTGGGTGGGTGGTGGGCAGACATCAGGACAGTACGCGGGAGCAGATTGGCAGTGTCTCTGCTCTTACTGAGGTGGCTGGCAGGAAGATGATTATCTACTGAGTTTGGGGGGGTTTTGGTGTTTTGGTTTTTTAAAAGTAACTCCTGTGAGTTGTTGTGTAGCACTGAAAGCTTGACAGGTGGCTAGAACACATCAGGGCCATGTTTGTTTGTCTCTAACAAGTCTCTCTGTGCTGCGTTTTGTTTGCTTCTGCTGTCTGAGTTGCCTTCTGGGAGCAACCATTCATTCTCTGAACATTCTTCCAGATTTTTAATTTTTTTTAAATGAAAGCTTACTCTCTTCCTTAAAGCCATTTTTAATCATCCTTTAAGTTTTGTTTTGCTCTGTCTTCTTGACAGTTTTTGTCATTCATGTCAGAGCAGCAAAGAACTTTCCCCTCTAATATTTCTGTCTTAAGTAAGATGCTGTCTAGTCCATCCTAGTGAACTCTCCGAATTAGTCGTCCTCACCTTTACAAAGCGTTATGCTGAATTAAAAGCAACGTGCATTATTAAACTTTTTCAGGAATATGAAGCCATCTATCTAGCAAAATTAACCATCCAGATGATGTCACCACTGCAGCTGGAGAGATCCCTCTCAGTTCCACCAGGTACTACAGCAGGTCAGAAGTTGTGTGCGACGCCACCTGTCTCACCGAGTGTTGTGAGGCCGTTTTCACTCTCCCTGCATAAACCTCTGGCAGCAGTGAATCCCAAACTTTTGGGATGAGCGATGGTTGCAGGTCGTGTGCAAGCTATATTCAAACTTCAGGGTGCAGCACTTAAATATTTCCGCTCTCCTGGAGTTGAGCTTTCCTGTGGTGCTGTCTGCACTTTCATACTCTACTGGAGAAGGGCCCTGCCTCTCCATGTCCTTCAAAAACCACAAGTTCCCTACAGGAATCAGGAGTGATGGGTTGAAAGCAGCCAGTGTTAATGATGTCATTGCTTCCCTTAAAATTAAGGTAGTTGCTCTGGAGAAGAAAAAAAATTCTGCTCTGCTTTTAAACAGATAATGGGGATTAAAGCATGTAAAAAAACCCCCAAGTGATCTTAATCATACAGAGGTGTGCCAGTAGGAACCCCTGCTTAAGGTCAGTGAAAGTGGCATTTGAGGGGGAGATGTAAAGTGCAAAAGAAAGTGGTGGATTCTAGGAAATCTCTGTGTGGAGAAGTGCACGGGAAGAAGGGCACTGTCACAACTGGCTGTCCCAAAGCCGAGTGTCTTCAAAGGGCAGAGTCCCCCAGAATAGGACAGTAACTACTGCCCTGTAGTCCTGCTTGCAGCTGCCCCTTTCAGATGTCTCCTCCTTCCCTCTTCCCTCTTGCAGGAAGTTTAAAGCGAGTGCATGAAGAGGACGAAGAACTTGGAACCATGCAAGTGGCAGCAGCACAGAATGGATGATACTCGAGGACAAGTGCTGTTTGTATTGTGAATTCCTGCCGAGAAAGGTGAAGAAAACTAGGGGAAAGAAAATTAATAATGCAAAATGATGAACACACACACACATAGCTTCTTTTCAATTACATGTTGCTTTCAGATGTAAATCTGCCTCTGCAACACACTAAGCATCATTTTTAAGATGTTGGACTTCTTGAATGAATAGATGGCACTGATTGTTTTACTCCTTTTTTACACTTTACAGTTTTATTCTAAACCAAGATTTTTGGACTTGCAAAGAGGTATTATTGCAATAATGCACTTTTCATACTTGAAATTTCTTTATTTGTATGATATAAAGTTATTACTTTAAACAAAATGCAAGCTGGGGGGATTTGTTTATAAAGTTATTTGTGTAATTTATAACAAGAGACTTTAGTAAAGAAAAAGTTTGCTACAACTCATCTTGTTCTCAGTATATATCGTGGTCGTGGTTGTAGAAATGTGCTTTAAGAAGTGCGCTCTGAGCTTCTGCTGGCAAGTGAGCATTTACCTTGTCATAAAACCTCATTATATACTGAATTACTCCGAGACAGGCACTTGGGAGACCAACTGAAGACAAAATACTGTTCTAAAAATGTCACCTTGTTTTATGCAAGTTAGAAGTTTATCGGAGTACTGATCAGTTAGTTAATAAAACAGCCATGTGCTGAATTAATACAGAGGGCAACTATCAGTTTTATGCACATCAAGACTGAATTCTTTTAGCTAGCATTAGAAGGCTGCTCGTTAAACTAGTTTTAAGTTGAACAAGCCAGTATGGCCCATCTGTCTACCAGAATAGTGCGTCTTCAAACTGGTATTGAAGGAGTAGTTTGCTTTGTAAGACGGTAGCTGAATTATTTGAGATAAAAAATTGAGTTGGTGATTGGCAACTGAATCCCAGAGCACTGGCTGTAACTGTATCAGGGGAAAGGACTCACCTCTGCTCCTTTAAAGCATTAGGAGTCAATTAAGGCCACGCACTTATCAGTGCTTTAAAGTTTTCAAAACGGCCAGAGCGGCTGGTGCAGCTTTAATTCTGCTCACTTCTCGGAAGCACCACGATAACCCCTGGCTCTTCTGCATCTCCGCTTCCTTTGCCAGCCAGGTTGGTGCGTGAAAGGTGTGAACGAAATGGCACGGCTCCTCTAGAGCGCTGCGGTGACCAAGGGAGTTGGAAAGCCATTAGAAGAACTTGTGTGTATTCGGAGAAATCTGAGCTTGTAGTTCTAATTTTATGAGGAAGCAGGTGTGCTCAGGAGAGTTGCATCAATGTAAGAGATATTTGGGGGATTCAGCTGTCTTCCTGTAGTCCGATGCAACCGATGTCCTCTGTCAGCCCCCGAATGAGCAACCCGCGAACACCTTTGGATTTGAAGGCAGGAATCTGGGCAGCACAGACGTTGCGTGCTGTGAGGAGCTCTTCTGGCGCTGCTTTTTGCTAGAGGACCATCTGGCAGCTTGTTGACTTTGTAGGAGCCTGTTTGCTTTGTAGGAGTTTTCCACCTCTCCTTGTGTATTCAAGGCAAGTTGACCACGCCTGTGCCTCGCTGATCTTTGCTCGGTCATTGATCCTCTGCCTTGTCTTGCAGCTCCTCAGCAGCTTTGCCACGGGCCAGTCCCTCCCAAAGCGAATCGGTCAAGCAGTTGGCAGATTCTGGTTTGAAAACCACTGCCTGGGTCAAAGCATGCTGCTAGAACAGATGTTGGTGACACCTGAGGAGAAAATGCTCCTGCAGTAAATCATGGCTTTTAGCTGAGCCGGGACAGCGGGGGGTGAGGTTTTATAGCCTCATAACCTCTTCTCACATGTAATGTGGAGGCTTTGGAGCGCTGTGTGCAGGGAGGGTTCACAGCTTCAAGGAAGCTGAACCAGCCTTTGCTGCTGTGTGTCCTCAGCTCCCTGCATCAGCAATGGAGCAGTGGAAATCCTTCAAGGAAAAAAAAAATCCTATAAGAAATGTACCATGTGTTGGGTTAGGAAACTTTCATCTTGAAAAATGGAAGCATGACTGTTATCTCCTTAAGATCTACGACTTGTCAGGGTTAAGCTGACCGGCTAAGCACGCGGTGCTGGTTTCACAGTTGCAGGGTTTGGTGCATGCTGTTGACTGACTCTCTTGTAAAAGAATACTTCTGGGCCTGTTGGGAAATACATCCTGGGATGTTTCACCACTTACTTACCCCACGAGGCTGCCACATGGCTGCAGTGAGGTTTGAGGATGTGTCTCTCACACAGCTCACCAGCTGCTGCCAGCTTTAGGCTTCTGACAAAACAAGGGTGGGAACCAGAGCTTCTGCATAAAATCGTTTTCTGTTTCAGCTCCCTTGGGAAGGGGTAGAGATGAAACACAGATGGAAGAACACTCCTGATTCATCTGACTAGCCCCTGCCAGAGAGGCTTGTTCGTGTGTAGTCTGGTTCTGTTACCTCAGCAGGATCTTGGTGCTTCCCTGGGGAGACTGTTTCACAAGCTAACGAGCTTTGTGACTAAGAATTTTCCACGAATCTTTTTTTTATGCCATTACCCCCTGCTGCTGCCTTCTGTCATTCTGGTCTGTCTGCCTACTGCCTTGCAGATAACAGCCTCGCAGATCCTATGGGTTTTTGAGATTAATTTTCCTCATGCATCTATTATTAAGCCTTTTATTTAAAGCTTCTTGACATCTGTCTCATTTAGCTTACTGCCAGTAGGTATTTCAATTACTGTTTGCTTTCTGGGGTTAAACCAAAGGTGGTCATTAGCAGCAGGGGTCCCTCACTCTGCTTTTAAAGTAGCAGTAGAGGTTGAATCGCAGAATGTTCGGGGTTGGAAGGGATCTCTGAAGATCATCTAGTCCAACTTCCCTGCCTGAGCAGGATCACTGCGAGTAGATCCCACAGAAACATGTCCAGCTTGGGTTTGAATCTCTCCAGAGATGGAAACTGCACAACCTCTCTGGGCAGCCTGTGCCAGTGCTCTGTCACCCTCAAAAGTAAAGAATTGAACCTCCTGTTTTCTAGTTTGTGCTCGTTGACCATTGTCTGGTCACTGGACACCACTGAGAAGAGTCTGGCTCCATCTTCCTGACCCCTGCCCTTTAGATATTTCCTCCCTTCCCCAAAGAAGCTGTAAGAACCCAGATCCTTGGGGCTCCACCGCTCTATGCGAAGGTGCTAAACTTCGCTTTTCCAGCTTAGAGGAAACAGTGAAGCAGCTGGAGATCTCTTCCTCGTGGCGGGAGATCTGTTACACAGAAAACAAAATCCCAAGGAGGAGGTAACACTGAACCTCTGGAGAAGCAGGTGACTTTGTTACAGTGGATTTCTGAAAAGATCTTTGGTTCCTTTGCTCCCTGGGAGGGGGAAAGTCTTGCCCTTTCCTGTTGAGCCAGTTCTGCTGTAGATAAATTAACAGGGCTCCTTCAGTTTAGGACATGCATCGTGTATTTTAAATAACTGTTGCTGTTGGACACTGTTATTTGTGGCATTTCCCTGGTTCCTGTGACAGTTTAAAATACATATACCTGTGCACGAGGCGTTCTTCCAGCTGGCTGGGACCACCACAGCATTTCTAAGTCTGCAGCCTCCACCTGCAGCTTCCAGATCGATTCAGTGTGTTCGCTGCATTTGCCAGCTGACGCTTCCAGGGCCTCTGCTGGGAACGGGCCAGTTTCTGCCCCGCAGCTTGCACCCAACAGCCTTTTCCTCATGTCAAAGACAAATCTCTTCCTCCAGAAGAATTCCTGAGAGCCCACGTGTGACAGTACCTCTCTCTCGGCACCGAGCTGCCATAGCCTGCAGCGAGGTTGGGAATGTCACCTCTGGTACAGAACAAAGAGCTCTTCAAAGCTAAGGGGATGCTGATGAGCTGGATTCTGCCCTGCGCAGCCATTGTCCTGCAGCCACAAAACCAAGCTTTCAACCCAATTCATTTGTTTTACAATGACCTAAGCTGGGTACACAGTCACCTGCTCCTCACTTGCACTAATCTTTTCATTAACTCTTAATGAGGGCCTGAAGCTATTTAGATGGTGAAGATATCACAGAATTCAAATAATCCACTTTAAATTAGTGGAAATTCAGAATTAATTAAAACTGGGAAAGGCAAGAAAATTCACCGCAGTTGGGGCCCAGCATAGATCAGCAGCTGATTTTATAGAGTTCAGGGTTGGGGCTCAGGCCACTTTGATAACCTGGGGGAGAACAGCTCTGAGAAAAAACAGGGTGTAAAGGCCAGAAGTAGGTCTGCTGTGCCTAAAGCATGAGCAGCTGCAGAGCAAAAAGCACAAAGTGGGTTAAAAACTCCTGCCTGGCTTTGAGACACTCAGGTCTCACCCTGTGCTGCTCCTGGCAGCTCTGGGCTTGTGTCCATGTCTGTGAGCAATCCAGCTGTTCGACACCTCAGGGGGTGTGCCTGGTGCTCCACCACCAGAATCAGCCAAGAGCTTCCTTTGAAGACTTGCTCCACAGAAGTCACATCTTCAGGAGTATCAGCTGTATGCTTAAAATCGATATGGAGCCTCAGAAAGCGTTCTTTTCAGTCTAGGGAGAGGAAAACAAAAGTACTTGCAGCAGGCAGGACTGTTCTGAAAAACAACTCTGGATACCTTCAACCAGGCACAACACAGTGACACGAAAGACAGACCAGATACCTGTGGCAGTCTTCATTTATTCAGCTTAAACAAAAATGTATTTAAAAAAAAAAAACCCAAATCAATAAATAAAACAGACATCACCAAGGAAACACTATATTGAGTGGAGTACCATCAGGAACATTAAATAGAAGCCCCACCACAGCTTAAAGTAGCTCTCCACACCACAAAGAAAGAACATTTTGTAAGGCCTAACTGTTCAGAAAAACAAGACTGGCTGTTCTGTATGAACCCTCACGTATTTATAATGCCCTATTCATAGATGTCGGATTTGTCACTCTCTTCACACAAAACCCCACTGTTGAAACCAGGGCTTTGTACATTATTTGCTTGCCATTGCTGGCAAAAGTGCTAAAACCATTTATCCGATCTTGTAAGTGAGAGAGATGCTCCAAAGCACCAACAGTCCCCCACGGGAGAAGGACGGGGGATTTCTCTACCGGTTTTTGATGCCGTTCGGCGTGAGTCATCACTGGTGAAACCACAGCCCAGCCGGCCCTCAGGAGCTGAGCCACCTATGGCAAGCTGGCCGGGCGCCTTTGGTGAAGCCAAGTGCGTTCCTGCCCATCCCAACTGCATTCCTGTCGAGTCCGAGCCAGAGTCCCACTCGAGATGGGGTGTACTCTTGTCTGACGTTCCAGTTTCGCCAATTACCTTTGCCCTGTCACAAACCCTTGGGTTATCTTTCTATGTTTTTGTCCGAAAACAAGTCATTATCCTGAAAACAAAGTTATCAGCTGAAGTGCAGGACCCCTGCAGTGCGAAGTACACGTCCGTTTCCAGCCTCGAAACATCAGCTTTAGTACAGTCCGTAAGGATTCTCCAACAACCCACACAAACAGTAACAAATTCAGTTTGGGAAAATAGTGCCTATAAAACTTTAGGTACACAAACAACAGCAGCACTTCCCGTGAGCTTTCATGGAAAGAACAGAACAAACGCCCGTTCCGCATCGCTAACTATTCCGCGCGAGAGAAGCATCATCCCTACCCGAGCTCCGTCACCCCTCCGTGAAGCACAGACAGCAGAACGATCCCAGAACAAGCCAAAGCTGTACTTTGGCTACCGAGAGAAGAGGCGCAAACCTTTAGAAAAATACAATGCAAGAAAAAATTTGAGATAAAAAATATAGACCTTTGGTTAAAAACCATCCCTTTAACGAGAGTCCTTTGTAACTCAGCTAGAACAAAAAAAAGCTTCACTTAGACAGAACGGTAGTAAAAATTAGTTCTAAGCGCTTATTTCCTAACCTGGAGGACCCTTCTAAAATGTCAGTAATACAGTTTTCTTTTTCAGGATTTACACATTTGATGTTCATTATTTCTAGGGATCGTTATATTTGCAGCAATAAACTATATAACTTTTCCACGAAGAGAATGTTTGTAACACAAGCTTCTCCACTGACAGTCTTTTCATAAAAAAATGACTAGAAGTTCTTAATTAAAGAACCGTTGAAACATATAGTTTTCTTCAGATACCGAATAGCCGAACTTCCTATAGAAATCCACATTTTTTGGCAGACACTCCAGTGTAATTTTGTAACAGTTCAGTCTCTTACTTAGCAACGTCAGGGTGGACGTTAATCTGAAAAAGACAGAGAACCAACCAGTAAATGGAATGGCCCTGAACGCTGGATCAATTAACATTTAATTAGTAAAAGTTATCAGACCTACTACTGAAGTTTCACAGCACTTTGCATTTTACTTCACTACACAGGATATTTGTTATCCCAAGGAGAAGGAGAAAAAAAAAGAACAGAAGTACTAGCTCCTTGCAGACAATTTTATGTTCTTGTTACAAGAACCTCGGCTTACACCCTGGCAGCTAGCGATAACCTCCCACTAAACAATTTTCACCTTTGCAGGAAGGATGGTGCCAAGATACTCACAGTTTACCAAGCTGCTTTCCTCTGCACTCCCTGCTTACCACGACATCTTCTATCCTTCCTCTCTGTGAAAATACAAGCAAGCATTTTTAAGTCTAACGGAACGCTGTTGCGTTTGTTTCCCTGCCTGCGTTAACATTTCATGCTTGGATCTTCCACTGTCTAATTTAGACACAACTCCTCCAGCGGTCGGCACGCTCGTAGTGCCCCCTCCTGCGCCACAGCCTTTCCCCGACGACAGATTTGTGTCTCTCTAGCTCTGTATTTTCACACGTCTGGCTGGGACTCCACAGCAGCGAGATCCTCGGCCATCTGCTCCAGTAGAACCAAGCTGTCTAGTTCAAAAGCTTGCAGGGAGGGAGCAGGGGTCAGACATCAAATTGCTCTTTTTCCTTAAGGAAAGCTAAAGCTTCCTTCTGCTATTTAGCTGAGCGCCCAAGGATGGGAACTATTTCTTATAAAGCAGAAGATACTTCTTCACACCGTAACACCATAAAAATAACGTGCATGGAGTCAGAGGACAGGGTTGTCCTCCTCATGTTAGAGCAGCAAGGAGAGAATTTACCTTTGCACAGGAGTGAGTGAACTTATGTTCTATCACCAGCGTTGCCGTAGCAACAATCTGTCCAAGATTCGTGTCTTCTACGACAGTAACGTAGTAATCGCCGGATCTCTTCATGTGCTCGAAGGTTTCTGTGGGAGCGGACAGACAGCAGCACTGTTAATCTCAGATTAAATCGCTGTGAAGGCTTAACACTTGCACCAGCATCTGAACATAGATCCTAGCAGGGCTCAGGATCACAAGGAAGATGTGCCCAAGAACGTGAAAGCCTCAGAGTCGGGCTAAAACCAGATCTCAGCTGCCGAGATCACCCTCCTTCCCCGGCGTCTCTGCAGACAGACACTCCGGTGAAGGTGGCAGCACCTCTTTAAGTTTTCTTACATCTTGGTTAAAGCAGTGAGGGGAGCTCAAGACACTGCGGAGCTGGGAGCACAGGCGAGCCTTGGCCTTGCTACTGCTGCCACAGCAATTTGGCCAAAACAAGCCGTCACCCAGCAGCCCCTGCAGGCAGGTCAGTCTCAAAACCAGATGTAGGACCGAGGCCTGGCCCAGCCAAGAAGCTTTTCAGCATAGCTGCAGCCAGATTCAACGCCGAGTGCCAAAGGCTGCCTCGGGGGAGCCAAACTAATAAAATCCCTCTGGCATCAGGCAGTCGGGAGCCTCGCACCCAAGCAGCTTTGCCGTCAGCATCAGTATCCTCCGGTTCCCAACAACCTCTATGAAAATGCCAAGAAATAGTGATAGACTCACTGATAAACTGCTCTGGGCTTGCAACTCCAGTTTCAGTCAGCTGACCCAGAACCTTAAAAAAGCCTGTTATAAAAGAAGGAGGGAGGGGAGAAACAATCCTCAGTGAGCGACAGAGACACACAATTAGCTCCAAATAGCACAGAACAGCCTGACGTGTTTTTTTGAAGAGTTAACATCCCCATGGCACCACCTGATTCAGTCCTATCTAAAAGCCTGCGCTCTGCATATTACAGAAGTAAACTGTAATCTTAAATCAGCGCCCCGGCCCTGAGCCATGCTGAAGGATCAGCTCACGCATCAGCAGCAAACTCCAGAAGATGCAACGTTCATGACTGAAAAGTAAAAGCCTGAAATGATGCAACCTTAAGCTGTATGTTCAGAACAACCTTTTTATCCAAGTTACAGAACCGAAGAAGTCTGAAGAATAATATGCTGGTTCACATTATTTTTATATTAAAGGGCAGTATGAACAACGGCACTGCTCCCTCTAAACCTGTGGTGAATAGGAAACTGGATTATTTAGAAGATTTGAATTCTAAGATTGTATCTGAGCTTATAAAAAACACTAAGACCAATTTTGAGGGTCACCCAACACAGCACTCAAATTCCTCACTGATAAAAATGACGCAAATCAGATAAAACAAGCAATCCTAATCTATTGAGATATGGCGCAGAAATACTTATTATCTAGCTCAGCACCCAGCTTTCATTTGTGATGGAACAAGATTCTACCTCGATTTAAATCTGCTGTGCAAAGTGGTCTCAAAACTAGGCCATCTCCTGGATCTACAGGAGAAATAGCAGGAGAAAATGTCGCTGTGTTCTCACTCCAGTCGAGTTCGTGGAGAATATTCGGGTCAAACATCGGCGTGTCATCAGGCATCACGGTTGCAACAGGCATCATGGCTGCGACAGGTGTTCTGGAAGAGAATGCACACGGGTAAGGAACATTTTGGTTTGCTTGTTTTAATCTCTGAATATGCTATCTCCCCTGGTGATATCCTGCCACGTGATGTTCCACAGGGACATAAGGAAAGGTGAATGAAACCAGAACCGCTGTTTGCTTTATCTGCCCTCGAAGCTCCTCAGCCTTCACCGGACTAGGCCGCCGCGTTAAACAAAGAGCTGGCGCACCAACACGGCACGTTATCTAAAGTCAACACACGTGGCACTTCTGTGTTCACACGGGAAGTTTTTCTCTTGGAAAAAAAAAAAATCGATGACATTGACTAGGATATTTAACCTTTACAGCCCTCTGAAAAGGAAAACACCTCTCAAGAAGCCTCCCTAACACACTGTTTACCGAGTACAGAGGAGGTCACTGGCATTAGTTCCATTTAAGACTGACAGTAGGAAAAGCGCACTTTTTTAAACTAGTCCCATCACATAAATATTTAGTATCTCAGCCAAGCGGCCCTACATCACACATATGAAAACACAGATGATACGACAGCCTGCACACATGCTTACAGCCCGTCCTGCGTGTCTCACGCAGTCGTGTTTGCTTGGTGTATTTACAGAACCTAATGCCATCGCAGCTGGAAAGCGCAGCGGCACCTTGTTGTCCTTTAACAGGTAAAACACGGAACTGCCACGATGATCGTGAGACACCTGTTAAGGATTAAAGGCAGATTTGGGAATCTTGTGTTACTTGAGATTAGTGATAAGAGGAAGCAAAGGGCTATATTCTCCTAATCGCTAGATATAGGAAAATAATTCCTACTTTGTCACCTGGGGAATGCCTGGTCAGATTTCTGGTATGAACAGAACACATCATGGGAACTTCTCCTGAGACTAAGCTCTTTACACATCTTCAAATCAACTTAGCTGCCCCATAAAAGATACAGTAGCCGCACGCTACTGGACAGGCCAAATAAACAGCAGAAAGAAAAATGTATTTGGGATGAATACTCTTTGAAAGAAAACATCTTACAGCCCTGTTAAGCTGCCTGGAGAAAGTACAGAGGGTGTTAGCTATGAAGCATCTCAGTGTAACTGCAGCACGTGAGCCTCAAAATTGAAAGTGTCTCTGGAAACTCAACTGAAAAAGCTTCTTAAAAACAAACAAACACACGCACACAAAATCTTTTTTTATGCCACCTGCTGGTATACACTGGCCTGTAAATTCTGGTTTTCATCACAATCTTGCACATAAAAGTTAAAAAAAAATGTTATTATAGTAACGAAGCAGCAACACGAGTTCTCATCCCACGAAAATTTTCAAAATCAAACAGTGGGGGAAAATGAAACGCAAAGAAAAACCTTCCTATAGATGGGAGACTTGAAAGTGAGAATCCAGGTCTTCTGAGTGCAAGTCCTGAGCCTTAGTGATCAGATCATGCCGGTACACACAAAGGACTGCAAGCCCATTGCTAGCGTATTGATTATGTCCCTGCTAAGCAAAACTGAAGTCTCCCTGGTCACAGCAATACATCTGGCATCTCTCTTCCTAGATCTTGATTATTCTAATGTTGCTGTTACCATGTCCCATTACAAAGCCTCCCTAAAATTCACGAGCGTTCATAACAACATTCAAATACCGTCCTGTACACAGTAAATCTAATTCATTTCAGTTCAGGATTACTGAATACCAAGCACACACAGCAGTAGAAAAGCACACGAAGGAAATAAAACTTCTAATGCTCTTCAAGCAGGTAGTGACAAACTAAGAGTTATTTTTCAAACTACATCTGGCACAGCTGGAGCAGGAAGTCTGAAGCTTCACGCACTTTCTGGAGTCAGGAACATGACTTACTCATCAGAAATGCATTGGCCAATTAAGAAAAAAAAAAAAAAAGAGACGAGTGTACATGAAGGAAGACGAGCTTCGGCCTGTTTCAATGGGTGGCCAGTTTCTCCCCCAGGCCTGCTGACCTTCCTCCAAGCCCAGGTGCTGGCCCTGGTCCACACCTGAAGCCTCCCCAGGAGCATCCGGGGCTCCCCATCCGTCTTGGGAGTGGGACTAGGGGACACGTTGGGCTCCTCTTGCCTGTCCCACCTCTCCCCACTCTGGGAACGGAGCGTGGTAGGGCGGGAGTGCCCCCAGGATGAGGGAGAACCCCCTCAGGTAGGTGCTGGGTCACACAGACCTCTGCCTGCTCCCCAGCCAGGGGGGTTATGGGGAGATAGAGCCCCCCCACGGCCTCTCAGTGGGGCCCCCATCCAAAATAGTCCCCCCCACTGGGGAGATCCACACACCCCACACGTGGCCCCTAAGGGGGTGCCCACAGCTTTGGGGGTTGCCTCACCTCACCCCCAACCCCTCTGGGGGTGCCTACACCCCTTCTCCTCACATCAAACCCCTAGAGGGGTGCCCACACCCCCTCACCTCACACCCAGACCCCCAGGGGTGAACCCACACCCCTTCATCTCACACCCAGACCCTCAGGGGGTCCACACACCCCCTCATCTCACACCCAGACCCCCAGGGGGG
>NW_009727968.1:716-1163 GCF_000703405.1 Apaloderma vittatum | reverse complement strand
TCAATGGAGCCACGTTGATGCCATTAGAAGATACAGACCTTCAAGACCAGTTAAAATGGTGACAACTTGTCACAGAATGACTTGTGGATTTTCCTACATGGATATGGAGATGACATGAGAAGATGGGATGGAAATCCTACTTGTGCTCTATGGGAACAAGTATCCAATTTGTGAAACACAAATAGAAGACAACAATCTGCCACGAGAGGGAATAATCAGAATGTAAATGTACTTAATACTAATCCTGTAAATCAGGTAAACCCTGTGAATCAACTTCAAAATTAGAGGGGCCCTGCCTCCAGCCAGGTGGAGGAGAGGGACAACCGAGTTTATTGGACTGTGTGGATTTGGTGGCCTGGCACATTAGAACCACGAAAATATAGAGCTCTGGTGGACACTGGTGCACAGTGCACTCTAATGCCATCGAATCATACAGGTACTGAAACT
>NW_009727968.1:0-247 GCF_000703405.1 Apaloderma vittatum | reverse complement strand
CCCACGGAGGAGTGCTGCCGTGCCAGACATGTTAGATCTTCAGTATGAACTGGAGTCCAAGGCAGCTCAGTGGTATGCCACAATCAACATTGCTAATGCATTTTTCTCCATCCCTATAGCAGCTGAGTGCAGGCTGCAGTTTGCCTTCACCTGGAGAGGTGTCCAGTACACTTGGAATCGACTGCCCCTGGGATGGAAACACAGCCCTACCATCTGCCATGGACTGATCCATTCTGCCCTGGCGAAG
>NW_009727967.1:15471-16314 GCF_000703405.1 Apaloderma vittatum | reverse complement strand
GCTTATTCCCCATGCTTCTTGCACTGGTATATAAACACTTAAGAGATTTAATGGAGAAGCATCTGTTACCGTTACTTACTTGTACCAACCATGTTGGAGTTGATGCACTTAAGCAGAGTTATTGTTTTGGCGTCTAACCCTGGGATTTCCCCCTGGCTCTTCTGTAGTGACCCAGGTTTTATCTCCTTCCCCCTTTCAACCTAGTTTAAAGCCCTATCGATTAATCCTACCAACTCACCAGCAAGAATCCTCCTCCCTCTCTGAGACAGCTCCACTCCATCTATATCTCTCATGCCCAGTGCTGCATAAACTTCCCCATGATCATAAAATGCAAAATGTTGCTGGTGGCACCAGTCTTTAAGCCATGCATTAACTGCAGGTACGTTTCTGTCCCTTTCAGTATTCGTACCTGCTACTGAAGGGATAGAAAACTACCTGTGCTCTCGATCCTTTGATCAACTGGTCTAGTGACTTAAAGTCCTTTTTAATTCTCGTTGTACTCTTTTGATCTCATCACTGCCATCCTGGACAACCAGTGATGTGCAGTAATCAGCAGGTTGCACCAGACTAGGGAGCTTTTTGGTAACGTCCCTAATCTGAACTCCAGGGAGGCAACAGACTTCCCTATGGGCTGAGTCCGGGTGGCAGATAGGGCCCTCTGTTTCACTCAGAAGGGAGTTTCCAATAACAACTACCCTCCTTTTTTTCTTGGACGAAGAAGTCGTAATCCGTGTGGCTGATTGATTCACACCCTTGACATCTCTATGGATGAACCTCCCTCTGTCTCTTCCTTTGCCTGACTCTCATTGTCTAGAGCCCCATACCTGTTTTGCAAGGGCAACT
>NW_009727967.1:0-15422 GCF_000703405.1 Apaloderma vittatum | reverse complement strand
CCCTCCTCCCTATCCTTTAGGTCCCCTCCTTTTTCCTGATGGCCAGAGGAGAGGGGGTTTTCTGCTTCTTGTGGAGCTTGCTGCTTATGATTCAGGAAATGGCTCCACCAATCTATCTCTATCTCAGACTCCCTGATACTCCTCAGCCTTTCTACTTCATCCTTCAGCTCAGCCACCAGGCTGAGCAGATCGTTCACCTGGTCACATCTGACACAGGTGTCGCCTCCGCTACCCTCCACTGCCAGTGCCGGGCTCCAGCACTCTCTGCAGCCCTGAGGCCTGAATACCCGCGCATGCTTGTGTGGGGCCTGTGTCTGGGTGCCCACAGTTTTTCTAAGGGCCTCTGATCGGGTTGCAACCATAATTGGTTCTGCAATCAAAAGCCTTCTCAAAACTATGCACGGGTTTGTTTAGAGCACGTTTAAGTATTCCGCTGTTAACACCACTTACCCTTTGTTACCTTGTGTTCAGTGGGCAGGGACCAATCGCTCCCCTCCCTACGGCTTCTTATTGAAGCCTATTGAGGGGACAATTAACAGCTGGTTAACGTCGTTAACGTACACAGTTAGCGGCTGGTTAACAGCGTTAATGCCTCGTTTTAGATTTCCCGCAGATGAGTGTGGCTCTGCCCACGCTAGCTCCGCTGCTCGCCCTCCAGCTGCCAGCAAGTTGCTTTTCCCGGCTTCTGATTCTGAGCATCTTTTGGTCACTTGGCTCAGGCAGTTTTAGTTACCTGTGCTACCAAGCCCCTCAAAGTTAAAAAATTGACTATAGATTTGGAGATCAGCATTCCTCCTCCTTCTATTTACAAGGACAAAGTTTAGTTCTCTCATCTTCTCTTTGACTTTGACTTAATGTCACTCCCCCCTCTTCCTCTTCTCCTTCTCCTTCCTCTTCCTCTTTTTCCCACCCCTCACTCTTTCTTTCCCCCTCCCTCTCCCCCCGCTTTTCTTTTTCTCCTTTCTGTTTCTGCTTCTCTCTGTCTCTCTCCCTCTCCTTCTCATTGCATTGAAGCTTGCCAGCCAAGAGCAGATCCTTTGTTATGTAACCATCTAAATAAAATAATGATTGATCAGGGCTTATTAAAGCTATAAAATTTTACTGCTCAGTCTTAAGTGAAAATGAAACCAAAATAAATACTGCTAACAGGAATATTTAATCTTCTGCTCTAACACCCCATATTCTTAATGTATAATGTCCTGTTCATGTGAGACAGAGAACTTGCTATAAGGTATCCTAGTGCCTGCAGATTTATGTCTTAGAAGTAACTGGGATGTTTGATAAGTTTATATTACTAATCCTGGAACTTTTGGAAACTTGAATTATGATTCAATTAATTATTCTATATCCATTTAAATGAATGTCCTTTGTAGCCTGGAAGCTTCTCATTTCCAAACCCAAAGCAGTTTGGTCTCAGTCTTTGGTATTGTAGTGCATCAGTCTCATACTGAGCAATATGAGGCTTATAGGAAGTGATGAGATTATTTATTAGACCAACTAGTTTACTAAGGGAAAAATGAATGAGCTTTTTGAGTGCACAGGTCTTCCTTTCGATACTAAAAGAAGGTATCCTTAATAAGACCTTTCTCTCTTAGAAAGACATAAGAAAAAAATTTTATGTTTCTGCAGCTTTTAACTGTAAAAATAGTTTGAAACCTCAAAAAATACTTATGAAGTAACATTTGTGATCTGCTAATAGCCACCTTGCCTTGGCACAGACCTCCATTTAGGAAAACATGAGAAATGACTGGCAGGTTGGGGAGGTGAGGCTTATAGGGGTTGCAAGATCTTTAAAGAGACATATAGGTGTAGTTTGGCGGAGAAGTAAAAATTTCAGCAACATGAACTTGCAAAACTTCTTAAATGCTTGTGAATAATGACATGGGTCTATTATGGACAGAAGTTACCTTTAGTGCATGCTGTAAATCTGTCTAGGCATTTAGGAAGTGAATATGTGTATTTATTTTCCCTCTGGGTGCTCTTGCTCTATATACTATCCAGGATATCGTATATATTTTGTCTGTGTCTAAGGTACTCTCAAAAGCTCTTTTTTAAATGTAAGATAGTGAACTCTGTATTCCTGATAGGATTAAAAAGCAAGATAAGTGTTTGTCTGTGTCCTCCGCAAAGACATATATATTCATGAACTAAAAAATATTCAGGCTTTAAAACTCATGTAGTAATCGAGGTTAAAATGTCTCGACTTTGTCAGGAAGAATGTTTTGCTACCTGTGATGTTAGATAAACTGCCTTTTTGGGAGCATGGAATGACTGCAATTACAGTCAATAATGTATTGAACATTATAGCTAAACTACACTGAAGTTAGGTTGTGTTTGACAAAGTCAACAAGTCAATAGAGTGCAGATAACTCCTTCTTCCTCTCCTATATTTGAGTAGTGGTTAAGTGCAGACATGCTGTGCAAGTGCGGATAAAGTGTCTTTCTCTGCAGGTAAGCGCAGTGGTACTCCTATATGAAAGATGCCGAGGTTGTAGTTCTGATGTATGGCAGCTCTGGCTTAAACTAGGCATATTCATTTGTAATGTGATGCATACACAAGGAGTCTTCCTGGCAGTGGATTCAGTGTTCAGTGTATTGTGTTAAAAGTTTTTATGCTTTATGCAAATGTATTATTTTTAAGTAAATGCAAATACACACATGAATATAAACTTATACAGTTATGTAGTTATCTACATATAGTCGGAACTAATTTAATATAATCTGCTAAGCACTAGTAAAGGAATAGTGGGGATGTTTTGTACATTAAACAAGCAAAATTGAAATAGAAAATGTATTAGTTGGAGTTTATTTCTTTAGCTAGTTTTGTGTCAAGCAGTCAGACAATTACTGCTAATGTATACTAAGTAATAGTGACAGAATATTCTAAAGACCGACAGTTGCTTGCCAGTATTGTATAGAGTGTGAAAATGTGGAGAAAAAAAAGGACTAGCAGTTAAAAGGCTGAAATCCAAGACCTTTGATTTTGTGCTTGTCTTGTTATAAAGAGCATTGAGACTACATTAATCAATACCTAGCACCCAGGTAAATATCCCAAAGCAGAAATGCTTAAAATGCACCTTTTTCAGTTCTATTTATGGTGCAGTTTGGAATGCTGATTGCTTTGACTGGCAGCTGGGAGCTTGCAGACCACTGCCATAATATTTCTGTTTTGTAGTATCAAAACAGCAATTGTTTAACTAAATCCCATTTAAACATCCCAGAATCATTTAGTGAAATTAAGTTGGAGGAACTTTTATATCAACATATGGGTCTTCCTTAGTATGCTAGAACATTTTTTATCTAGACAAGAAAATGAAATCTGACCTGCTAAATACTGTGTGTGTGTTGGAAAGAAAATGGAGTCAGCAGAAGGGATGTACCATTCAGTCATGAGGGAAACTGAGAACACAGGTGTCTTGTGGCTCATCTCACTGTTAACTCTTTACTGAATAAAAGAGCAAGTAAGAACAATTGTGCTCAAAATTTTGTGAACTCCTAGAGAAGGAGGACTTGGATTTATTTTAGTGCTTGAGACAGAAGATGATGATAGGCACTGAGCTGAAAAGCAGTTGCTCTCTTCTGAGAAGTAGGAACAGGATGAGTGGAAGGACTTGAGCAACCTGACATGGCTTAGTTCACAAACATGTACATTCCTTTTCTGCCAGCCTGCAATATTTTGTAAGTACCGAAGGTAATTACAGTTTGCTTTGAAGATACTTTGAACAGCACACAGTTTTCACAGATAGATGTGTCCTTATCTTTTCTTCCTGATTTTTAATATATATATATATTTTAGGTTTTAATTTTAATAACTTAAATCAGAAAGGTTGTAATTTCGAGATTTGTGACTTGAGTAATTTTTTTTCTTAAAATCCTGTTGTCTTACAGTATGTACTCCACACTTGGGAGCAATATTGCTATTTTCTAGTACTCTTATTTTGCTATGATGTATTACACTTATTGTCTATGTGTGAAATTCACTTCTACTGGAATTCTTGAGGCTGCATTGTGTCTTTGGAGTAAGGATTATAATCAGAAGTATATGTATATTTTGAGGTCCTGATCAATTTAGGAGGGCCAGTAGTCCATGTTACCATCTATCTGCCATCTGATCTGTAATTTCATGCCCTTTATATTAAAATATGATCTATATAGTTTCTTAGTTTCAGCTGTTATGAGTAATATAAATTTTCTATATTCCATCTACAAGAATTTCATGGTGTCACTTCTTTTTGATGAATTTTTAAATATAGTAGTATATTTGCTACTGGAAGCAAAAGGTTTCTAACAGCCCTTCTCTGTTAAACAAGGTAGGTTTGACCAATGTCATTTTCTTGTGGCAACTGCAGAGTTTGTCACACATCTTGTAGATCAAGTAACATGCTTGAAGTGGAAGTACTTTGCTTTCCTTACCATCTCACTTTATGTTGACTCCAAATATCGTTATCATACACATATGCTAGAGGACTGAATCTTTTTAAATCCAATTTTTCATTCTGTGTTCACCAACCCCATAGGAACTGCTGTGTATTATAAGATATATGTGTAGGATTGTGCCATAGCTGTGTAGATGAGATATCGTAAGCTGTGGTTCTGCTTATCCGGTATAACTTAAAGGCACAAGTGAAATATTGAAGGCATCACATTGTACTGTAATATCTGTGAGTGCGCATCTTCTCATTCAAATGCCACCTAAGAAAAAACATTTCATTTACTGTTTGGAAGCTTTTTCTAATGATTTGTGCATGGCCTTGCTGTGAAAAAGTTTTCTAGTTTTAAGTGTCCTGAAATGTTAATTGTTTTTCTTTTGGCAATTATTGAGTGATCTGCTGATGTTTAGAAATGTCACATGGGTAAAATCATTATTATACAGGTGATGAAATATTTAAGGGAAGAAATAGAAGATTATGAAAGAGTGAAAAACAAAGTAATTCCAAGTTTTCATCATCAAGTGCTGCATCCTTGAGCAAGCTGGCTGGCAAACCTAGTTTTAATATTTATACTTTATTCAAGCTACCACATTGTGCTCAGTATATTTGAAAAAACCTCAAAGCTTTAGGTAACAAAGACACACTTGGGCTACATGTTCAAATACTGGAAGCATTTTAATACTATCAGGAATAAAACTAGTTTAGGTTTAAGTTAGGTTAAAGTATAATGCCTGGTATTGACTTCCCTTAAAGATGGATAAAGGAGCATAGTTGTTCTCCTTGCTCTAGTACAATCGAAATAATCTTTCTCATCACTAACTTGAAGGTTGACTTCTTTGCAGTACAGGGGAAAAATGTGAGAGTACTGGTACTTTGCATGTGTCAAGCTTACAGCTCAGCTGTCAAATGGGATCTTTCATTTGGTCACAAGAATGCCTACTTGTAAATCCTGAAGTCCATGAAGGTATTCAGTATCTGCTGTATAACACAGTGTATATTTATTATATTGCAAAAGACAAAGGAAGAAAAATTAATCTTATATTAAAAAATAACAATTTTCTATGAAAGATGTCAAGAGTAGTAGCAATTACAAAAATGCTGACAAACTGTTGGCAAAGCTGGTGAAGCATACAAAGCTAGTTGCTCAAGTACTGCAAGTAGATTGGAAAGATTTGTGTACTGCCCTATGTCTTTAGTCTTTACTAAAGATTATTATAATTTAAAGTATTTTGGTCTGCTACTGAAAAGTGGGAATCAATTTCTAAGCACTAGAAAATGTATAAGTGAAGACCATCTTATTATCAGTAGAAAATGCATAAATGAAGAACATCTTATTATCAGATTCCATCCGGTCATTTGAGTGAGAGAGAAATAGTATTTAAGAATCGATGTACTGAAGAAAGAGAGTTGAACCACTATTGGTTGAGATTTATTCAAGTATATTAAGGAACATTATACAGACAAAAAAAAAAATCTCAATTTTGTCCAAATTTAGCTGTAATAATTTGTGTTTCTTGCCAAGTCTTTTAATATATATTTTTCATGCAACATTCTAGTGTGATCCATAGTAATGTCGATATTAAGAGTTTTAATGTGCCTTCCAATAGCCCTTATGTAATGTTTTGGTCTGCTGAACTGAAAACCAAAACTATCTCTAGTTATCTGAAGAACACAACTTGGAAGAGCATGTTCCATTATGTTCTCTTGTCAGCATAACCTAATTATCATCTCACTGTTAGGTTCAAGACATGAATTTTCATTTTCATTCAGTATTTAGCCTCTGACTTACAGAATGTTAAAGGAGCTTATACTGTCCTTTGCCTTGTATGATGTCAGATGATTTGAAACTGTCTTTTTGTTAAACAACTCTACAGAGCAGCTCTCAAATGATAATGATCGTCAGTCAGTACTGTTCTTTCACTGTTATAGATGAAGAATTTCTTAGGCTTTATCTAAAACATCACAATTGCATTTTAAAAGTGTTACGGAATTACCATCTTTAGATGTGAGCTGTAAGTGAAGAGAGGGTATGAAGCCTAAAAAGACCATGAAAAGTGGACAGTACTGATTAAGCAACCTAGACAAAATGTCTGAAGTCGTTAGTTCTTGGCAATCAAAAAATATTATAAGGAAGGTATGTGGGAAGAAAGGAGAGGGTGAATAAAAGAAGCAAATAAATTAAAGCTAAATAATTGAGGAATACATTTGTTCTAATATCAGTAAAATATAAAAAATTAGTTCTATATATAATACATAAATTTTATAATTTTTTTTAGGAAGACAAACCAGGAGCACATACCTAAAGGCTAATAAGAGAACTCTTTGTAATTCTTTGTAAAGTTAGAAGAATAAAGGGATGATAAATGTACTATTCAGACAAGAAAGTGCTAAAATGCTTTCCCTAGAAAGCAGAATTAATCCATAGAGTGGTACAGTAGAAGTCACTACTCTGGTACAGAAATTACCTTCTTACATTTGCAAGTTGGCTACTCAGTTTGCAGCTAATGGCAACCATTCTACTTATAAGGAAGCTATGTGCCATATCTTATTGAATTTAATTTTTAATAATATGAATGATTAATTTTGAATAATTAATGATTCACCAGAATAAATAAATCAGTTAGATATTAAATGGCATAAAATATCCTTTTGCAATAAAGGAATACAGAGGATTTTCACTTGTCTTAATATATATATGTCATACCAGTTACTTTCTATTTTTCATAATCAGTTTGGACAAATAGGCAAACATAAAAAGAATTGTGTTCTCAGAGAACTTGTCATCTTGTCAGGATGCAAAGATCCTGCAGGATCCCAAGCTATTTTATTGTGTTCCAAACTCTTTGGAGAGCTTCATATATTTTATAATCAATCTGCGATAGGCTGTTCATTTTTCACAGCAGTGTTTGGTTTTGGTTGGGTTTTTTTGTTTGGTTGGTTGGTTGTTTTTTTGTTTCCAGAAATTTTTATGTGCTTACATAAACTTGCATCAGAGATTAATTTAGCTTGTTACATGGTAGTATGGATTTTATTTTATATGGTTGCACTGACCGATACCAAGAAGGGATGAGGAGTAACAGAGAAGTATTGTTAGTTTTTGTGTCAATGGAGGAGATACATGTAAGTGAAACTGCTGATACTCGCTAATTCAGTAGCATGTGCTTGGAAGAGCCTTGACACCTGCTTTGAGAATAACTGCAAATCTAAGCTTTTGTCATCTGTTTTTCCCACTCCTCATCTACCCAACGGTTATCTGAAGTACATGAAATGTAGTCAAATTTCTCTTAAGTGTAACCCACAAAGAAAACAAAATTTGAATTTGTAGATGAAAGGTACAAGGTGGAGTTGTGGGCTACTTTATGTTAACATAATTTTATTTAACTGCCTCACCACCTTCTGGTGACACCACCCTGTTAGTGGGAAATCATAAGCCTGTATTAGAAGACTGTCATGGCTTTGGGCTCAAAGAGATTCCTTTAATAAAGAAAAATTACAGTGTTATGGCTGTTCCAAAACAGAAATATAAACCAAAAAAATTAAGAATTTTGGGAAGGGCTATTAGAATTTGGAAGGCCTTTCGTAGGACTTCCAGAGGAAAAGGGAGTTGGAACCTTGTTTGGAACTTGGAACTAGAAGGCAGAGGAAGGAAGCAATGTGACAGCCTGTGAGGCAGTCTTATCAAGGGAAGTTTTTGTATTTCTTTTGTGTTGGAACTTGGTGAGGTTTTTTGAGATTCACATGCTATTCTTGACCTGGGTGTTAGTTTTGATTACTATTGTGTGCTTCATGCAGATGAACAATGCTTTAAAAGAAAAACAAACAGAAATATCGTAACTGAGAAATTAGGTAGTCCAGGTGCCATGTGTCAGTATTTGAATTCTCTTTTATTGCAGAGAAATTGTACATGACAGCCTTCTTAAAGAGGCATTTTGCATTCAGATGGCTTTCTTGTAATTGCATCTGACTGGGTTAGTGAATTAGGCTCATGAGGTATGCAGTAATGATTGGTAGCAGAACTGCATTTCTCTGGCAACTACATTAAAAATGAGTCTTTGCAGCATGAATGCATGCCACTGTCAAGTTTCAAAGCTGCGTTGATTTAAGTTAGTTTTGGCAGAGTAAAGAAAACTCTCTTTTCTTTTTTAATCCAGGTAATAATTTTTCCTTAGGTCTTGTTTCTAATCATTGTCACATTGAGCTCTTTGGATCTTTATTGCATATGAAAAATATGGACACACAAAATTGTCTCTACCAAGCAACAACAACAAAAAATAATTTCCAAATATGACATTCTTTTTAATCCCGTGGGAGCTTTTGAAAAGGTATTTTAAATTCATTACCAATTTTAGATCGCTGGTCAATTTGGTTTTGAGAATGCTAGAATTAATATAGTTATCCAGGTTTGTCTGTCTTTGGGAGCTGCTGTAATGCTGGAGCACCCGAGTTTGGAGAGGCAGGGCAAAGGCCGAGATCCTGTGTAGCCACAATCGGGAGGCAGCAATGGGGATAGCTCCTGAAGGGTGGATGAATGTGTATATAAATAAATGTGCACGTGTGTGGACACACACTGGCATACGCCAATTTACAGTTCAAGGGTTCTTTCCCAGTTACTGTTCAGACATGAAGAAGTGGGCTTCTGCATTCACATGGGTCAGTTCAAAAGCATGAATGGGAATGTTTGCAGTGACTTGCCAATCATTTGAGGCAATGCTGTACCGATGGTTGGATGTATTATGCTGTTTAGTACAGTTATTCCTGCATTAGCTATGCCAGGCAGGGAAGGATTCTTTCCTGTTTATAAAATGGATTCAGAGAGTTTTCCTTGTGGCATTGAACTAAAATGTTAATATTGTTCTTGAGGAATTTCCATTTACCCACAAAAATCTGTAGTTTGAATTAAGAGGTGCTTTAAGCTCGAGCAAGTCAGCTGCCTGCAAGTTAGCCGTTGAAGTTCCAGTTCTTCTTACTCTGTTTAATAATGCAGTGGAAATACATCTAGAAGCCTGAATAAGCTCACAAGCATCGACTGCTAATGAAATGAGTTTATTTGTAACTGGCAGCCTCTCGTTCACTGGCAGCCTCTCGTTCAAGCTTAGCCTAGCTACTAGTTGTGGGCTTTAAGGCTTTAAACTGCTCAAATGGAGATAGGTGTGGCTGGTAATTCATAGTATCTAATATTCCTGGGTGCCTTCAGGTTCCTGTGAAAGGATACATGATTAAATCAGGCCTCTAAGAACCCTAATCAGCTTGTGGGGTACTTCTGGCATGAAAGGTTGAGATACACAACAGGTAATACAGGGGAATGCTGAAGCAAGGTAGGACTTCAGTCACCACTTTTTCGGAACTGTCTACTAAGACATACCTTTGGGTATATACCACATCCAACGGCAGCTCCTTCTACACTCTGTCTGGGGAAGAAGGAATTCTAGACTCTCACTTCCTGATGACATTCAATATATTGCTCCCTTTTTTGGTTTCTTACCTTCGTAGGCTAAGGCTGTGGGAAGGGGAATTTCCCATCCTTCTTATTTCTTGATAGAGGAAGGCTCACTGGGGAGAGCAAATCCCCAGACTTCTTCATGCCTTTATCATCTTTGGGAAGTGCTTTTATGACAGGGTACTGCTCTCTTCTTGTAGTTATTTTGTATGCCTTGATGGACACTGTAGCTTTCATTTTCTCATCTTATCTAGGAGCCATTGTCCCATAGACAAAAAAAAAAGATAATTCTTTGCTTCTCTGGCTTGTGAGAGCTTCAGGAAGACATGTAGGTGTGACAAATTTATAGGTGACTAATTTTACTAATAAAAAACAGAACTGAAGCTGGTAAAGATGACTGCTGTTGGGCTTAAAGTTGCAGTAAGGGTTTTTTGGACCTTGTGCAGACTTTCACATGTTAGGGGTATGGATTTCAGTTCCCTGCTTTATTGTTATTTCATTGAATCATGGGCTAGTAGCTTGATCTGTTTTTCATATGCATGTCAGTTTTTTCCCCGAAGATTTTCTACTGTAAGTGCCATTAACATTTTGTTGCAATTTTGATTTTAAAAAGTGCTCCTATTAAGCATATTCATCTAAGTTTCTCATTACATGTATTTTAGTTATACTCACTTTTCAGAGTATCCATCAAACTAGGTGATTTTTACCCCATTACTCATTACTTCTGTAGGGCAGAGTTCCTTTATTTACCTCACTTCAGATTCTTAATGGGCACTCAGATTTTTTGCACTTCAGTTATAGCTGTGTAGAAGTGCAGAATTCCTAAGAACGTAATGGAAGTCTCTTAAAACCTCAGTAACTCAAAAGTTCGTGAGGTTTCTTATCCACGCAAATCTTCCTTATGTTTCCTTTCTTCTTTTTAAGACAGTGTTTTTACAAAATTACTCTGAGTGGGCTGTTATGTTACACTATGCCATTTCTTCAGACTTACTGCCTAATTTTGTATTGCATTTGCTTCTTTGTAAGGATAGTTTATGCACAAAGTCCTGTTGTTACTACTCCATTTAGATTTAAAAACTTGTCCCACTGACCAGTATAGTAATGTATTCTGATTACTCAAGAACACAGAATCGGTGTTAAAGAAAAAGCTTATTTGAAGCAGTGGCATATTGACAATAAATGAGCATAGAAGACATCAAAGGCTTAATCTGGAAAGAAAACCTGTGTTTTGGACTGACACTTTATCTTCATTGTCACTGTGAAAAATTGCTGTCATTTTCGCTGTTAGAAAATAAAGGCATTGATGAACATTAAAATAATACCAGCACTTAATGTAATATACAGTTAAGTGATGTGAAGACACAAAAATTAGTTTGTGATTGTGCACACTTAAATTACATTTTGGAGTTATTGTGTATTGCATGTCTTAGGAAAATATGTAAATTATGTTCTAATCCTTTCTATTGAGGAGAATAAAGCAACTTAGGGGCTTTATGGGTATGTAATACTATGCAAATCTAGCAGGAGTCCACAGGACTGAATTTGTTGGGGATATCATAGAATCATAGAATTTTTTGGGATGGAAGGAACCTTTAAAGGTCATCTAGTCCAACCTCCCTGCAGTGAGCAGGGACATCTTTAACTGGATCAGGTTGCCCTGTCCAACCTGACCTTGAATGGTTCCAGGGACGGGGCTTCTACCACCTCTCTGGGAAACCTGATCCAGTGTTTCATCACCCTCAATGTAAAATAAGTCTTACTTATATTCAGTCTGAATCTACACTCTTTTAGTTTAAAACCACTACCTTTTGTCCTATTCTTTTTTATAAGTCCCCTTTCTTATAAGTCCCCTTTAAGTACTGAAAGGCAGCAATAAGGTCAATCTTGAGCCTTCTCTTCTGCAGGCTGAACAAGCCCAACTCTCTCAGCCTTTCTTCACAGAGGAGGTGTTCTGGTCATTCAGTAATTTTTGTGGCCCTCCTCTGGACCCGCTCCAACAGGTCCATGGCCTTTTTTTCAATTAAATTGCTGATGTTTTATTTAGGTTTTTATTTTGCATTGGATAAATTGCATTTGATAAAGTGAGGCTTTTGTAGAAGCCAAATATGTCAGGTATCAAACTCTGGAGAAGACAATGAATTTCTGTTAAATACTGAGGAAAATTTAGTATTGGATCTTGCTTTTTCTTCATATTGACTCTTTCCACCCTAATGGCCCAGTAACTGTTGTGAGTCAGTCTGCTGGCCTCTAGGCAAGTGTCATGAATTCTCAGACAGGCAGAACAGCTTGAAGCTGCACAGGTTTTTAGGTGTTATTTGGATTTGGCCTTGTCAGTAATGTGTCGTTGCATCCTAGGTATAGCTGGAATTTTAAGGTGTTTTCTGATCCAAAGTATTCAGAAAAGTGCAAGATGTTCTCCCCTGTTTATCTTTCTTGGGAACATGTGGCTGTTACTGGTCTTGCCTTCTATGTTTTCACACCGCTGCCTGTAAAAAGCAGTAGATTAGCCAAAGCATTGGAAGTACTGCTTCATTCCTTTCTTGCAGGTCCGCACAGTGCAGCTTGGCACATAGTCTGGAGTGTAAGAGGTGGTCTTGTACTTGTATCTGCAGATGCATTAGGTGACCCTTGTGGCTTTTTTCCAGCATGTATCAAACTGTTCACAGGATCACAGAATCACAGAATTGTTCAAGCTGGAAAGACCTCTGAGATCATCAAGTCTAGCCTGTGACCCACCACCACCACATGGGCCAGACCAGGGCACTAAGTGCCACATCCAGCCTCTCCTTAAACACCTCCAGGGACGGTGACTCCACCACTTCCCTGGGCAGTGCATCCCAGTGCCTGAGCACCCTCTCCGTGAGGAAGTGCTTCCTGAGATCCAACCTAAACCTTCCCTGACACAGTTTCAGGCCGTGCCCTCTCGTCCTGTCACAAGTTGTCCCAGGAGAAAAGCCCGACCCCCACCTGACTACAACCTCCCTTCAGGCAGCTGTAAAGAGTGATCAGGTCCCCCCTTGAGTCTTCTCTTCTCCAGGCTAATATTCTAATGTTCTAAAGTTCTAATATTACAACTCCTTATGAAATTACTGTAGAACTGAAAGTACTGTAGAATTCTGAAAGTAATCATAGGAATAGAGATCAACTTTCAAAACTTAAGGCAGTTGGGTGACACTTTCCCACAGTGTGCACAGGCTATTGCTGGCTAACAGTGCCTAGATAAAGTGGTGCTGTGTCATGTAAACCAAGATGGAGAAGTCAAATCCTGAGACAACCTTTAAAATCAGTAATGTTCAGTTTTGTCTGGGGTGGGTAGGGGAATCTTGTGTTTTTATTTGAAGGGGATATTATTAAGATTGGCAGTTTTGATGTTCACCATCTGCTTTTTGGAGTGTGGGTTTTCTCGTGATGTGTTTGTAAATAGATTTGCAAATTGCACATACTACCAGGTTTTTTGCCAAAACAGCTGGTTCTGTATTTAACTGTCACTGAAATACTCCAAAGAACATGTATAGTAATAATCGAATTGGGATGCATGAACTTGGACAATGTATTTTGCATCTTTTTAATCACATTGAAAACACTTCTGTGGTTATTAGTGTGAATAATTTCAAGCATTGTGGGAAGAGGTTGCATCCTAAGGCCTTCAGAAGGAAAACAAGTTTTAACTGGTGTATTCAACAAGGCTATTAGAAAAAGATGCAAGGAAAAGTATATTTTAAATTACAGATCTCTTGATTGTGTCCTTAATATTAGGGCTGAGCTGTAGTTGATTAAAAATTATGTAGTTTTTACTGCAGGCATCTTGAATTCTTAAGATCATAGGATTTTTCTTCTCACATTCACGTAATTTGATATTGTGACTATGGTATTCCTAGCAATATATGTGAAGGAGCTTTCTCTTTTACAGAAAATTCTCTTGACTTTATAATTCACAGAAAGTCTTCTGTTAAACATGGCTGTATTAAAAAAGCCCAAACAAACCATCAAACACCCACAGCATTCTTTCTTTACTTCACATGTTTTAGATAATTTTATGCCTAAGCACTTAAAAAGCTTTCTCTTGCTCTAATGGAATTCGTGAGGAGTGTGGAGAACTTCAGTTTCAGTTCAGACAGATACTGCTTGACTGGGTTCAGAGAGCTGACAATGAGTCTTCTGAAACACAGTGACATCCAAGGTAATGACTTAGTTTTACTCCATTGAATGAACTACACTTCATTCAGAGGGGAGAATATTGCTTAAAGAAGTATTATGAACTGTAACGTTGGGGCTATCCAGAATATACAATCTAAAATACAGGGCAGATCACTGCTTCTCTGGCTACTTACTCTCAAATGTGAGGTTTTCGTTGGCTAACCAAGGAATCGTTTAGGTTGGAAAAGACCTTTAAAATCATCCAGTCCAACCATTCAGCTAGCAATGCCAAAACCACCACTAAACCATGTCCCTAAACACCACATCTGCATGTCATTTAAATACCTCCAGGGATGGTGACTCTACCACTTCTCTGGGTAGCCTGTTCCAATGCTTAACAACTGTTTCCATGAGAAAGTTTTTCCTCATATACCAATCTAAACTTCCTCTGGTGCAACTTGAGGCCATTTCCTTTTGCTCTATTGCTTGTTACTTGGGAGAATAGACTGACCCCCACCTCGCTACAATCTCCTTTCAGGTAGTCATAGAGAGCAAGAAGATCTCACTTTGGCTTCATTTTCTCCAGGCTAGACAATCCCAATTCCCTCAGGTGCTCCTCATAAGACTTGTTCTCCAGATCCTTAAGTCATTGCTAGGCCACTGTCTATCATCTTTGGTAAGTCGTGGACAACAGGTGAGGTGCCTGAAGACTGGAGGAAAGTGAATGTCACTCCAGTCTTCAAGAAGGGAAGGAAGGATGTCTCAGGTATCTACAGACTGGTCAGCCTCACCTCCATCCCTGGAAAGGTGATGGAACACCTTATCCTTGGTGTTGTCTCTAGGGATATCAAGGATAAGAAGGTTATCAGGAGCAGTCAGCATGGCTTTGCTAAGGGGAAGTCATGTTTCACCAACCTGAGAGCCTTTTATGAAGACATAACCAGGTGGAGGGATGGTGGCCATGCAGTGGATGTGGTCTGTCTGGATATCAGCAAGGCATTTGACACCATCTCCCAGAGCATCCTCATAGGTAAACTGAGGAAATGCAGTCTGGATGACCAAATAGTGAGGTGGGTCACTAATTGGTTGAAGGGAATAAGTCAGAGAGTTGTAGTCAATGGCGCAGAGTCCAGTTGTCAGCCTGTGTCTAGTGGGGTCTCTCAGGGGTCAGTGCTGGGGCCAGTGCTTTTCAATACATTCATCAGTGACCTGGATGAGGGACTGGAGAGCGCTGTCAGCAAGTTTGCTGACGACACAAAACTGGGAGGAGTAGCTGACACACCAAAAGGCTGTGCTGCCCTTCAGAGAGACCTAGAGAGGCTAAGAGGGCTGGGCGGAGAGAGATCTTCCGAAATTCCGCAAGGGCAAGTGTAGAATTTTGCACCCAGCAAAGAACAACCTCATGTGCCAGTACAGGT
>NW_009727966.1:8141-10373 GCF_000703405.1 Apaloderma vittatum | reverse complement strand
GACTGGTGGCAGCCAGGGACCAGTCCCCAGGATCTCTCCAGACACTGTCTGCCCTGTATTGCAACACCAATGCAGTGCTGTGGCCCTCCTACCACCAAAAATCACCTTCTTCCAGCAAGAACAGGCACCGAGGAAAGCCTCATCATCCCCCAGACTGTAGATGCTCCCTGGATATCCCATGTCAGGCTCCCAGGCTGGGCTGGTGGCTCCGTGCACTGAGATGCAAGGCAGCAGAGTCTCCCTGCCCTCTCACAGCTCTCTCCTGCCCATAGAGCAGCTTCCCCCAGCCCCACAGGCTGCCTGCCCAGGCCTTTCTTCATGCCTAGGGAGAAATAGGGCTTGGGGGTCACTGAGTCGCTGAGTCATAGAATCATAAAATCATAGAATCAGAATCATAGGACCACAGGATCATAGAATCAATCATAGAATCATAGAATCATTGCTGGTGTCCAAACCATAAGAGGGACGTGGATCTGTTGGAACAAGTCCAGAGGAGGCCACAAGGATGACTCAGGGGCTGGGGCAGCTCTGCTGCCCGGACAAGCCGCGTTTTTTTAGAGAAGACTTTGGGGGGACCTTATCCCTGCCTGCAGTGCCTGAAGGGAACCTACAGGAAGACCGAGGAGGGACTTTGTACGAGTGTCCAGTGATAGGACAAGGGGAAAAGGATTTAAGTTAAAAGAGAACAGATTTAGGCTGGATCTTAGGAAAAAATTCTTCAGTCCAAGGGTGGCAAGACTCTGGAATAAATTGTCCAGAGAAACTGTGCCTGCCACCTGCCTGGAAGTGTCCAAGGCCAGGTTGGATGAGGCCTTGAGCTACCTGGGCTAGTTGAGAGGAATCTCTGCCCATGGCAGGGGGTTGGATTAGATGGTCTCTAAGGTCCCTTCCAACCTAGGCCCTTCTATGATTCTATGAGAATGATAGAATGATAGAATCATAGAATCATAGAATGATAGAATCATAGAATCGTAGAATGAATTGGGTTGGAAAGGACCTTTAAAGGTCATCAAGTCCAACCCCGTGCAGTGAGCAGGGACATCTTTCTCTAGATCAGGTTTCTCAGAGCCCCATCCAGCTTGATCTTGAATGTCTCCAGGGATGGAGCCTCCGTCATCTCTTTGGGCAACCTGTGCCAGTGTCAGGGTAGGCTGGAGCAGCCCTGGGCAGCTCTGGGCAGTTGAGCGCTTCTGGTGCTTGGGTAGGCTCTTGGGAGGGTCCTGGAGTCATACTGGGTTGCAAGAGGGGAAGGAATCTTATTTCCATAATTTTGCTCACATCTTGTGGTGAAGATCTGCTTGCCCAAGGGAGCTGGTGGCATGGTTTGAGTGTTCACTTGGACATGCCCTTCATGTGCAGAGCTTTTCCAGAGTTCATGTCAGGGGCTGAGGCAGCAGCAGGGCAGTGCCAGCCCGTGGTGCGTACAGGAGGAAACAATCCCACCCCGCTTCCATCACAGCAAGAGCTGCAGGGTGCAGGCGAGATGTCTCAGCACAGCCACAGCAGCCTTGCTTCTGCCTGGAGGGGTGCAGAAGGCAGGCAGAACAAGCAGAGAAGGGGAAAGGGTTAGTTTTTTAATCCTGCAGAACCTTTCTCCTCCACCCACCTGTCTGTGTGGGAGCAGGGCACAGCCAGCCCAGAGCCGTCCATCTGGGTCCAGGCACGCTGGAGGCTGAGGGGCATCACCCAGACCTCCTGTCCCCAAATCTCCTGTGGGTGCTGACAGCCACGAGCCCAGGGTGGGGAGACTCTGGGTGCAGGGATACCAGTGTCCCCACTGCTGGCTGCTGTCCTTTTGCCTCTGTCCAAATAAAATACCTTGTGAAGGGGACTCAAAGCAGAGGAACTCGACCCCAAAATTTTTGGGCTCCCTGGTGCTGGGGCACTTCCATGAGCCCTCCCTGCTCTCTCTGAGTGGTTTTTGGCAGTGTCACAGCAGGGCTCAGTGCAAGGACGTCTTCCTCTGCCCAGCACCAACAGCAAGCAGTCCCCTGCCTCTGTGCAGCCCCGGGAAGCTGCCTGATGCCCCTGCCTGATGCTCAGGCTGAGACTGGCACGTCGTGTGTCACCAGACCTAGCCTGACCTCCAGGATCCCTTCTCCTCTCCAGCCCAAGGACGGTCCTCCCTCCCACACGTCTCTTATCCCACATCCTGCACCCAGAGCTGGCAGCCTGAGGGATCTAGATCGAAAAAACAGATCCAGGGGGGAGAGATCAGCCCCCAGAGCCTCT
>NW_009727966.1:5690-7761 GCF_000703405.1 Apaloderma vittatum | reverse complement strand
CAGGCTGTGGGCTGGAGAAGAAAACGCCAGCGAGGGCTTGGAGCTGGCCCGGAGCATCCCCGGGGCATTCGCCTCCTCCACCCATTGCGTGGGAGCGTGGACCACAGCTCCATCACAGAGGCCAGGCCAGGACAACCCATCACCCACCTCTGCACAGCAGCAGCACCGAGCACACGGGGGCACAGCGCCGGGGAGGTCTCGCTGTGGAGGTCCCACGTGCCGGGCAGGAAAGCGAAGCGTTGCAGTCCCCCAGCCACCCTCTGTCCCACCTCGGGCAAGGCTGCCGGGCTGGTCCTGCTGTAGAGCTCCACTCCAGGACCACACGTCCTGCCCACGGCAGCCGCAGAGATACGACCAGCTCAGAGGCTCAGCTCATCCTACCGCACCTCCTAACACCTCGACGACAGCCCGAGCCGGGCTGCGTGAGTAATTGTCGGTTTTGCTGCATCTCCTGCAAAGGATAAAACCGTCCAGAGAGTGACAAACAGCTGAGGCTAGAAGGAACCCCTGGAGATGGTGTGATCCAGGCCCTGCTCGCATTCCCTGTGCGTGTCACCCAGTGTCTAACCGGGGTGCGTGTGGCGTGGGAGCCTCTCTCCCCCTGCAGCCCTCTGCCTGGGATTGCAGCTCTCGGCACAGCACGGGCCGGAGAAGTTCTGTTGTTTGAAAGAGCTGCTTCTCCAGACGTCAGGGCTGTCTTTGAAAGCACTTGAAAGGCAACCAAAGCCGAGCTCAGGGAGAAACGGGTCCTCCTGCGCTCCCGCAGCCTCTCCCTGTGTGCGATCCTCCCGCTCGGCTTTGAAAGGCTGCTCTGATGCAGGGGCTGCGAGCCTTTGAGAGGATCCTTGTGCCTGGGAAGGGGCCTGGCTGGAGTCAGGGAGCTACTGGAGATATCCCACCAGCCAGCACCATGGGGCCAGCACCAGCCCCAAGGACTTGGTGTGTGAGGAGGAAGGGCAGCAGGGTCTCAGCGCCCCAGCACTGCCCCTGCACCTCCTCCCCCTGCCTTGACCTCCTGCAGGGACCAGTTAGCCCCAGTCCCCACTGGGGCAGGACGGCTCACCCCACCCCTGAGGCAGACATGGGCCACCCCCCACAGGACAGCTGAGTCCCAAGACCTTTGAGGGGCTGTGCCAAGTCTCTGATGCACTCACTAGACCCTCTGGTCTCTGCTTTGCAAACCTGCTTTGGCAACATGATCACATTCCAGGAGACCTGTAGCATGGTGCAACCTTCTTCTGCTCCTCAAGCACAGTTCTCCTTCCTAAACCTGCGGCAGATGAGGCCGTGCTCACAGCGACTGCACAGGACCAGCACAGCCCCAGCCTCTCCCACTCGTGGCATCCCCCAGCCCCTGCAAACTCCACCACCTCCTGCATCAGCCTTGGATGACCTCCTCTGCAGTCTCCCAGGCCCAGAAGTCACACCTTGGCCCAGAGAGCAGCTCCTGACAGTGGTTTGATCACAACCAAAAGCTTTCTGCAGGATGTTTGGGGTTCGGGAAATCGCTGCTCAACTTTTGTGCTGGTGCAACGTGGTGTTCCCAACCCACCTCAAAAAGCCTCTTGTTCTTTCATCACTTCTCCCCTCACACTGGAGAATAATATTTTCACTCAGGCACTGAAATTAGATCCTGATGTTTCTGCCAGCAAAGCTTTTCAATAACTTGCTTATGCTCCTGGATGTAATTGCCTGGCAGACTTTCGGCCCCTGTGCATTCGGGGCGGAGGGTGTGCGTGAAAAGAGACCCATTAACCTACAGCAGACCTGAGCCCATTTTGGCTGTATTGTCAGAGCTCAGATGAACGAAGGGCAGACGAGATCAGAGGGTGAGCATGGAAACAAAGCGACCTCTCAGTCCAGCACCACAAGGATGGAGAAGCTCTAGAGGAGCTCAGTGCCCCGCAGCTCCCATTAGGTCCCATCAGCAGGTCAGTGCAGAGCCCAGACCCTTCCCCAGCAGCTCAGGGGGGGACCTGAGCTGTGTCCCAGCTTGGAGGGCTCTGACAGTGGATGAGGGGTGCCAGTGAGCAGGGACAACAGCATCTTTGCTGACAACAGTGCCTTGGTG
>NW_009727966.1:249-5650 GCF_000703405.1 Apaloderma vittatum | reverse complement strand
CAGAGATGGGATTTAATTTCTGGGGCTCCCCGAAATCACAGCTTTCCCTTTCCGTGGCAGCTGGCCAGGCAGGCACCTGGAAGTCCTGATGGTCCCAGCTGCTGAGCATCCTTCCAGGTTGCCACAGTGTTGGGCCAAGGTGCCCCGGGGAGCGGGCCAGCCCGGGGATGCCGACAGCCTGCCAAGCGGGCAGCAAGGAGCAGATGATTCCTGCCAGCCTGGTGGTCCATCTGGCAAGCTGCAGGAGCGGTTTGGCAATCCTCACTCCGCAGCAACCTGTGTGGCAAGCTGCTGAGGGCTCAGCGAGCCTGGAAGCCCTGGGTGCCCATCTGCCGGCCTGGCAAGCACTGGGCAGCAGAGGAGCCCCGGCTTTCAGTGCCAGCGGGGTGGAGCTGGGAGGCAGGCAGAGCATCCCACGGGTCACTGCCAGGAGTTTCAGCAAGCTTGGCAGGGGCTGGAGTGCCCCAAACACTGTCTGAGCCACTCTTGTCTTTCAGGAAATCAACCCAGGGAGGAGCCTCCCTTGTCCATCAGGAAATCACAGCTCTCCAGGCTGCAGCTGCAAAGTTATCCCTGAACCACATCTCCAGCCAGGCCGTTGCAGCTCTGTACCAAATAGCTGGTCCATCTTGAGGGTTCATTGCTGTACAACATCTCCTGAGATTCCAGAGAGCTGCTGCACCTTCCCTGGGCACAGGTCACCCATGCCACCTGCTTGGCCTGGCAGCCAAGACCACCGATCCCCATAATTTCCCATTTCAAGGCTTGGTGATCCACCCAAACCATGATCTCAATCATCAAGGCTCAGTGCTGGAGCTCCTGAGTGCATCGAGCCCCTGCCAAGGCAGTCTCAGTGGGCACCACATTGCTGCTGAGCTCCAGCATCTCCCCTTGGGCTCTTCCAGCCATAGAACTGAACTTTTTGAAGGCACAAGAAGCTGTTTATGAACAATAGGGAAATTATATCTGTCTCCTCATATCCTCAGAAGCATCATGATAATCTTCCTCTGTTTTTTTCCAAAACAGCTCATCCTCTAGCACAGGCAGCATGTGGGAATCTCAGCTGGATGTTTCAGGCAATTGCAAACATCATAAAAAAAATGGATGTAAGTGGTCTCTGGCGTTAGCTGCAGCAGTTTCTTGCTAACAAGCATCGGGATGGTAGTGGTTATAGCCCAGATCCTGCAAACTTCCTGCACACGTCTGACCTGAGGCTGGAGCGTGCTCCTGTGGGAGCGGAGGGGCTGGCTGGCTCGGAGCAAGCAGGATGCGGCATTACCCCGGAGCGATCTCGGCAGGTGACGACGGAGCCTGAGGCAGTAGGTCCGACACCGCTGGGGTCATTACTGACCTGCCAGCACGAGGCTTTCACAGACACCCAACTCCTGCCTGGCAGGTCGCTTCCTGGGTTCAAACCAGCTCCAGTTCTGCCGCTCTTGCTCAGAGTTTCAGTGACTTCAGAGTTGATGTGCAGGACCACGACTGAACCAGACATGAAGGAGGCCTACAGGAAAGCCTGGAGAAGGGCTTTTTAAGAGGACTTGTAGTGATAGGACAAGGGGCAGTGGCCTGAAACTGCAAGAGGGTAGATTTAGGTTAGATGTTGGGAAGAAATTCTTCATCATGAGGGTGGTGAAGCACTGGCACAGGTTGCCCAGGATGCCCCATCCCTGGCAGTGTTCAAGGCCAGGTTGGACAGGGCTTGGAGCAACCTGGTCTGGTGGCAGAGAGGTGTCCCTGCCCAGGGCAGGGGGTTGGAACGAGATGATCTTCAAGGTCCCTTCCAACCTTGGCCATTCTATGGGCTTGAACCCCCCCCCAGTTACTGCACAACGCAGCTGTCCTGGGCAGCCCGTGTCCCCACCTTCGTCATAAAAGCACTGTCTAGGGAGCAGAGCACCTCAGGGCACGAGGCAGGAGACCTGTGAGCACCGGAGAAAGCTGGGCCCTACTCCTGTGAGTTGACCCAAAGCATCTGTCTGGGATGTCAGCCTCTTTCCAGCCCTGTCCCCTCTGCTCAGGAGACGATGCTGCTCAGCCTGGGCACTGCAGGGAGGTGAAATGTCCTCAGACCTTGGAGCCAGATGATCAAATATTACCATTTGCCACAGGGGCGTGGAGGGAGGCTGCTCTGTGCAAGGTGCTATAAAGGACAAAGCTGGCATGGCGGTTAGTCCTTCCTTTGCTTGGTTTCGAAAGAACACACATTGCAAGCTATTTTTATTTTTTTTTCATCATCAGTTCTTGGAAACTGTGCCTCTTTCTACCTCCAACACCCTGAATTCCTGCCCGCATTTCTTTGCTTTCAGCTGACTGTACCGGGGAGAAGAAACACCATCCGCTCCTCTTGCATGAACCACATTTTCCAACAACAGTTGCTAATAATTCATGCCACAAACAAGTGTGTGTAATTTAGAGATATTTCCCCTTGTGAGTGTGTAATTTAGAGATATTTCCCCTTGTGAGCGTGCTGCCACAGAGATGGGTCTCCCACAGCCAGCCGGCAGGACCTCATCTCTCCCCTCCCTCCAAGCAGGAGCTGCCTGGAAAAGCTCTGGCAGGATTTGCTGCCTCCTCTAAAGGGGCAGGAGGTGGATGCTCGCTGTTATTATGGGCTGTATTTCCCTTCTGCAGCAACCTGCAGCTTTTTCCCCCTCCAGCAGGCTGCTGCTGCCGCCCCTTGCTAGAACTTAAGGGGGCAGAGAAAGCTCAGCCGGGGCTCGCACAGCTCCGGCCCCAGCCCCTGTGAGCATCAAGCACTGCCTTGAACCATCTCAGAAGCCCCCAGAGGTCCAGACACAAGCTGGGTCATGAGGCCACAAGGCTACGCAGGAGCAGCACTTGCTTTCTCACTGCACCCCCATCTCTCTGACACCCCCGTCAGCGCTCACAGTCCGGTTTTCACAGCTTCACCGACTGATTTCCCTCTCCAGGACCAAGAGCAGAGTCAAGTCCAGGCCTTCAGAGGTTGCTTTAGCTGAAAGGTAAAATAGCAATTCTTTCTGAAACTTGGTATCACTTATTCCACCGGTTTAAAAAAACTAAAGCTTTTCCTACCCTATCATTCATATGTTGTTTTACTTTTCCCTCCTAAGCATTTTCTCCCCTTTTCCCTCCACCCTTTGCCTTGCTGCTGGAACACCGTACACTGAAAGGATGAAAGCAAGACTCCAAAATGATCTTTTCTTCATTTCCAATTTTGACAAAACAGAAATGTAAAAAATCAGCTTTGCTAGGATTATGATTATGATTATGATTATTATTATTATTATTATTATCATCATTATTTACCAAAAGGCACTGTTGCAAGAGCAGCATAACTCTGAGCAGCTGCGTTTCCAGGCTGCTCGGCACCAGCGGCACATCTCCTACCTCTGCAAGCAGATGGAGAACCGTGGTACCTGTGAGGCTTTCGTCTCCTGTTTTTCTCTCTTTTTCTCATGAGTATCATGTGTTTCTTTCATCTTTCAGACTCGTGTCCCACTGGAGCTTTCCCATGCATTACCGTGCTTCGGCTCTTCCTCTTCAGGCATTTTTCCCGTGTACCATCAGTATCCTGAGATGAACTTACACATCTGCAGATCGCCTTTTCTAGGATTTTTTTTTTTTATGGGCTTGCTGCTTCTCCTTTGCTGAAATTCCCCCAGGTTTGTGGGTTTTTTCCTCCTCAGTGCTCAGGCGCGCTCTTGCATCTCCGCTCATGCTTAAATTGCTGCGGCCGCTCACAGACATAGTCTCCCAGAACACGTCTGAGCTGCTCCGAGCCCCCTGTGCTCCCCTCACCATGCAGATATGTCAAGCTCTCCAGGATCATGGGTGGGAAACCGCCACCAGCCACGCTCAACCACGCCGTGAGCAGCCACCAGCTGAGCTCAGCCCCTAAAATAAGAGATGTTCCCAAAGCAGGAGGAAGAGCTCTTTAAAATCTGCCGTTTTGTCCTTTTCAGCCATTGCGTGACCGCTGCTGCAGTGTCTTTTCCATCACAAGGTCTGGGTCAAGAAGGGTCCTGCCGAGGACCGGTGGGGTTTTTCCTTCCTTCACATCAGGAGCGCTCCTCACCTCTTACTAATCTGGCTTATTCTACCTAATTATTGGAAAGCAGGAGCAGGAACTGCAGGCGCTGGCAGGGTCCATCCTCTGAGGCTCTGTTCACCATCCTGGGGATCTCACGCCTTTTGGTGACACTGTAATAAACAGTGAAATAGCAGGCAGTTGTGAGCTTTGGGGTTTTTTGTTCTCTGCAAAATGTTAATAAAGACAAATCTGCAGCATCGTGCCAGGCAATCTTTTTATGTCTTGTTTCCAGAATACTCTAATATCAGTTTATATCTGCAATTCAATTAATGTCCTGGGAGAGGCGAATTAGCACTTCCAGGTCTGTTCTCAGCAAAGCGAAAAGGGAAAGTCTTGCACGGCCTCAGTGGCTCAGAGCAGATCAAGGCAAAATCCCAAACACCCTGAAAAACCAGAGGGGTACTTCAGACCTGCCTTAAACACTGTGTCGTGTAACAGCACTTAACTCCTCCTGAAACTGTTCGTGGGGTGCAGCGCCATGTAAATCTGCCTGCAGCTGAGTGCATCATATTTGGGCTCTACAGATCTTAAAATCTGAATCAGATCAGACCATGGTACCACGCTGTGCACGTGGCCGCTGCGTTTTCTGCTCACAGAGGCAACAGGGTGCTGCGACTAAAGAGTGTAACAAGGGAGCTGGTCTTAAAAGACAACGGGGCCCAATTGCTCAGGGTGATAGAGCGCCCTGCTGCAAGCCAGGACGAGGGAATAAACCCCCAAAGCTGGCCAGAAATTCCTAGAATTGCTGGAAACTATCCTAATTCAATGCTCCACAAGGACAGGAAGGGGAAGGTGGCAGGGAACAGCATTTTCTTCCAGTCTGAGTAGCCCAGACAGGCTATTTGAGCCCACACAGCACAGCCCCACCGAGAAGGACTTCCAGAAAATTAACTGCTCGCTTTAGACACCAGCCTAAATTTTAAAATTTTTAAAACCAGCTTAATTATCGTGATGGCTCCAAGCTGAGCCCAGGCACTTTGCAGCACATACTCCATCATGGGAAGATTGCTGTCAAATGTTTTCTCACAGCTGTCGGTATTTCAGGAGAAAGGCAAAAAGTCCTTAATTTCTAACGTGAGGAATGACCATTTGCAAATCCAGACTCAGAGAACGTTTTTTTCCCTTTTAGCCTGCGCAGTACCGGAATGTCTCTGCAGGGGAGGGCTGGGCTCTCCTCTGGAGTTTTTCACTGGGTGGATGGAGCACACTGCAAGGGACAGAAAGTGCCTTAGAGGAAATCCTACTTCTGTTTCAGCCATTTTTAAACAAAAATTCGCAAATATGCCATCAGGTCCTGGCAGCACTGTGGTGTCAGTGAGGCTCCAC
>NW_009727966.1:0-218 GCF_000703405.1 Apaloderma vittatum | reverse complement strand
CGCCCCCCTCCCCCCCCCCCCCCCGCCAAGCTGGTGCAAGCGCCATCAACCAGGGATCTTCCAGACCTTGCTCTTCTGCTGGGAGGTTGTTTTGCAGCCCCTTCCCCTGGTGTTGGGGCTGGCGCAGGGCAGGCACAGCCCCTGTGGTGGGTGCCTCCACCTGTATTTGGACCCAGCCCGAGATTCAGGTTCTCCCGCTGGCCAGGCTGGAGCTGCTG